>NC_135635.1:44607500-44877500 GCF_053574225.1 Canis aureus | reverse complement strand
CAGATATACTCTATTTGCTAACAGCTAACATATTTCCACTTCAAAACTGGAAATTTCAAGAAAGAAATCCTTCCTCCAAAAACAAACCAAGGGTAGCCCGAATGGCTTAGCAGTTTAGCACTGCCCAGGGTGTGATTCTGGAGATCCAGGATCGAGTCCCACATCAGGCTCCCTGCATGAAGACTGCTTCTCCGTCTGCCTATGTTTGCCTCTCTCTCTGTCTGTCTCTCATGAATAAATAAAATCTTTAAAAAAAAAAAAATCTTTAAAAAAAAAAAAAACCAAAAAATTGGTGTATGGAATTCATTAAGTCCCTTGAAGATATTAATGATTTGTCTTTAATTTCATCAAAATTACATAATTTTTTATAACTCTATCTTCCTTTTCTAGCTCCTATTCTATTTTATTATTATAGTATAGTATTCTTCTATACTAACATCTCTGAAATTAGCAGCAAGGGGCAGTACTGTATACAGATTAAATACAGAACAAAAGTTGCAATTAATGAAGAGGAAGGGCAAGGGAAAACTAGAGCAGTAGAAGTTTTCACTGCTTAAATGACCCAGTATGTTGAAACCACCTCTCATACGGATGCACTGGTCTCTTCATAAACCACCTTCTCATTTGCAGCAAAGAACTTCCACTCCAAAGAGAAACAATACTGAAAGGACAAATTTTCATTAGGAACAGAAACACACAATTTCCTCATTAGTAAATTGAGGAAGTTAAAACCAAAATGGCTTCAGAGAGTCTTTTCAACTCTAACATTTGATAATCTAATGCTCTCATTCCAGGATTCCTCACAGAAAACCTGTTAAAACAGATGGGAACAAAGAAATGGTTCTTTTGTTCAGGTTGTTGGCTTCTGGGTTAACTCTAAGATTAAAGGAAATTCAAATAGAAGTTTTTAAGGCAATCTAATGAGTTCATTCATAAGGATGAAAAAAAATCACATTCGCTTGATAATTTGTTATTGAAACAAGGAGCACAAACATATTTAGAAGATATCACTCTATCAAGTGAAAATTATAAATAAAAATACATAGCATTAAAAAAAATACATAGAATAAGAAACAGATAACCACTGTGTATCTGACACAAAAGGGACAGGATGGACAAATTCTGAATTCTAAAAACATTTTAGTCTCATAACTCATATTATAAACACAACTTCGCTGCCATTTTAAATCTCAGTCTAATTGGCTAGTCTGAAATTTCTCTAGCTTTAACAGAAGTCTTCAGCTTCAATAAGCACACTTGTCAATTTTGAATATAGTTAAGGAAAGTGGTACATTAAAAAGCATAAAGTGATACAGTTACTACCTATTCAATTATCTCTTCTAAGATGACTAAAGAGAACCTCAAATCTCATATTCTAAAATATGAAATGCTTGATTCCACCTTTTTAAAGCCTGCCCCCTCATCTTACCAATCTCAGTTTTTGCACAGTTAAAATATTCAATAATGATCTTTGATTACCCTCTTTTCCTCAATCTCTACATTGAATCCATCAGGAGGTCCTAATATATATATATATATATTTTTGTCCTCCAAAATATACTGGGAATCCCTCCACTTTTGCTGCTACTGCCACCCTATTTCATGCAAACATTTCTCTCACCTAGAATATTCTACAGGCTCCTGTCCTTCCATTCTGTCTTCTCACAGTTCCTTCTCCACATCCAGAGTGATGGTATAAAAAATCACCAATCCCTCCCTCCTGTTTAGACACTCCAAAGACACTTTCTAGCAGATTTTATTAAAATAAGACCTAAAGTCCTTCTATACACCTATATGATCAAGGTCCCTCCCTGGCCTACTGACCTCCTCTCATTTCACTTTTCCTTCTTATTCCTCATGCTCTAATTGCACTGGCCTTCTTTCAGTCCTCACGGGAAAGAAAAGGGAAGGACAGAATATAAGAGAAGACAGCAGTAGCAGAGGGGGAAAAGCTTATTCCACCTCTGGCTCCCTATGGTAGCTTGTTTCCTCTACCTGGAAATACTCTTCTTGCTGGTGTTCCTTATCACTCAGGCCTCAACTCAAACATACTTTCCTTAAGTACAGCTAAGGAACTCGGGGATGGGGGGGATGGGGATGGAAAGAAACGGAGCAGAGAGGATTTTCTGGGCACTGAAACTACTCTGTATAAGACCATAATGGATATATGTCCAAATTCATAGTATACATAACATCAAGAGTAAATTGTAATATAAACTATGGGGATCCCTGGGTGGCGCAGCGGTTTGGCGCCTGCCTTTGGCCCAGGGCGCGATCCTGGAGACCCAGGATCGAATCCCACGTCGGGCTCCCGGTGCATGGAGCCTGCTTCTCCCTCTGCCTATGTCTCTACCTCTCTCTCTCTCTCTCTCACTGTGTGCCTATCATGAATTAAAAAAAAAAATAAATAAATAAACTATGAACTTTGGGTGTCAATTATAGGCTCATCAAATATAACAAAGATAGCATTCTGGTGGGGGATGTTGATAGTGGAGGAGGCTATGCATGTGAGGGCAAGAAGTCTCTATTTCTCCTCTCAATTTTTCTGTGAATTTAAAAACTGCTCTAAAACTAAAATCTTAGTAAGAAATATTTTTTTTTCAAAATTCTCTCAACTCACTATGTTAGCATACTTTTCTCTTCATAACAATTATCACTTTGAAATTATCTTATTTATGTGTTTCGGGGGTTTGTTGTCTGTGTCTCCTCCACTTCTGTAATGCAGCCAACAAATTGTGGCTCTTACCCATCACCATATTCCTAGCACCTAGCCCAGTGTAGCCAAACAGGGTCACTGTGTTCTACCCTGTAAGCTGTGCACATTAAAAATCACAATTTAAGATGGATGAGGATTTGATGAAATCTCTTGGGAGAACTGCAAAATGAAAGACCTGGGATCTGAAAAAATACATTCCTACAATACTTCCATTAATCAAAAGCATAATATTTTCAGATCTGCTATTGTGACAATGTGCCAATGAGGTAATCAGAACATGTATTAGCTTTCTCAACCCTGGCACTTACATACTCAGCTAGGTACTTTGTTGTGGGGGCTGTGTATTATAGGATGTTTAGCAGCATCCTTGGTCTCTACCCACAAGATGCTAGTAGTGCAATTCCCCTAGTTTTGACAAGCAAAAATGTGTCCAGACACTGCAAAGTATTTCCTGGGAGTCAAAATTGCCCCAAACAGGAAACCACTGGAATGGTCACTTAAGCTTTCACTGTCTCAGTTTTCTCATCTAGAACATAGGTTCAACATATCATAAAAATAGTTCAACTGTACACACCAGTTTATATCTTAGGAAACCTCTGGATATTTACACTACTAAATTTGTTTTTTTGTTTGTTTTTGCTCATTATTAAAATTCAAGACAACAAACAGGAAATTAGAATTCAGGGCAATAGGAACAGAAAAGTAAGCATCAAATCTAAAAACAGAATTTTCACAAATTCTCACATTATTCATATAATATGCATATAGAAGATACACACACACACAATGTTGTTGGTGGTATTTTTCAGAGAAACTGATGCAATGAAAAATTCTGCAGAGTCATAATCAGGAGTTAGATAAAGAGAAGAACCTACATCTTCAAAATGTCATTCCAGTGTTCTGTGGTATAAGAAAATTCTCTCCAGCGTCTGATGCAGCACTCAAAATTTGTTGGTTTTTTGTTAAGATTTCAATTACATATTTATTTGGGATAGAGAAAAAGGAAGAGAGAGAGAGAGAGAGAGAGAGAGAGAAGCAAAGGGAGAGAGACAAGCCCCAACTGATCCCATGACACGAGCTGAAATCAAGAGATGGACACTTAACCGGCTGAGACACCCAGACACCCCCAGCACTGAAAATTACATGAAGTACAAGATACAAGGATAGGGAATGGCTTTTTCCTTTAGAAACTTTTGGCAGATTACATATTAAAGTTCTCAATTATTCACTCACTCCTTTCCCACAAAAAAATAGAATCCCCATCCCATTATCTTTGGACCTGGCCACATAACTGCTTTGGCCAATGGAACATAAGCAAATGTAACATACATCATATATGAGCAGAAACTTTGAATGCAAATGTGTGATTTGATTTGGTCTCTGGGACTTTTGCAGTATGCCACGAGCACATGTCCCAGACAGCCTCCTTCAGCTTGAGTCCCAGAATAAGAAGACTCATGGAGCTGACCTGCAATAGAGCAACCTAGAGCAGTCACACTTGACCATAGCCCTTATGTTTGTTTCTATCATTCTAAGTCATTGAGCTTTTGGAATATTTAGTTTCTGCAGCAAAATCTGACTAACATGGGGATGTACTTTTTTGGTGCACTAACATTAAAATATTTACATAACTCTAAATTTCAGTGTGCATGACTTTATAAGTTGTTCTCTCTCTCTCCATATACAATCTTATCTTTGGTTTTTCTTTAACATTCAATATGCACATTATGAACATTTTTAGAGATTAAAAAATTACCAGAATATACCTATCTGCACTGAAGATAGTTGAGTCAAAATTCTCAATTCACATTTGATATTCAAATACCACAAAGATAAGCAAAGTACAGATTCCAAGTATAGGTCCAGAGGACTCAGGAAAGATTCTCCACAAATCTACAGTTAGAATATAGTAGGCCTTGGAGTCCTACAATTTAGTCTTAGTAAGTTTTCTTTAATAGTCCAAAAACACCTAAAAAAATAAAATATCTACACATCTGCCATCTACAGACTGCAGAATATACTCATTTATAAAAGAAATAAGCAAAAAATTAAAGGCTTTATGTAATTCTAATTTTACTATTATTCTGTGTGGGAAACCAGAAAGTGTAAAATAATTTTAGTATACAGGAAACATGTGGGGAAAAGTTTACTTGTTTGAAACATCTTTTTACATGACCAAGAAAGGATTGCTTATTACACACGCCATGAATATTTATCACCCACTATTCACAATTTAATCTACTCCAAGGTCTGGCTTCTGTTCCCAGTCCTCTACCAAAAAAGCTCTTGTTAAAGTTCACCTATGAACACCACGTTGTCAGAACCAGTGGTCACTAGTCTATCCCTTTTGTCCATGATCTCTTCAGCAGTATAGAAACAAATCAAATCACTGCTTCCTCCCTTCCTTGACTTTCTTGGTTTTTGTGATATTACAATTCCTGAGTTTTCCTCCTACCTCTTAAGAGTCTCTTTCCTAGCTTCTTCTACTTTCCCCTCTTATTGAAATGCCCTATGAATGCTGGTGTTCTTCAGGCTAAATGGCTGGATCCTTAGGCCCTTCTCTTTTCCCTCTCCCTCTTAAGTAACCTTAACTATTTCAAAAGTTTTAAGTATCATCTACATTGCAACTACTTCCTAAAAGATTACTTCCAGCCCTGGCCACTCTTAGGAAGGCTACACTCCTACCCAACTATCTTCTAGATGCATCCACTAAGATGTCTCATGTTCATTTCATATTTAACACAACCAAAAGCAAGCTCTTGATCCTCCCACCTAAACCTATTTCACCTCCATACTTTATCCTCTGGTTTTTCCCATCTCAGAAAACAGAATCCTACCCCAGCAATCCAAGTATTCATGTCATACCTCACTCATTCTTGTCATTTCCTTCCCTTCTCCCTTAACCCAACATATCCAGCATACCAACAAATTCTGTCAACTCTACCTCCAAAGCACAGCTCAAATGTATCTGCTTCTTGCCAACTCAACTACCACCATCAACCCAGAATAAGCTACTTTCATGAATTTCTATAGCATCCTTCTGACTCATCTCCAAGTTTCTTTCCCCACCAACAGCCCCCAAACTCTGCTATCTTCACATTAAGAGCCCAAAGTGATCTTTCTAGACTGTAAATAAAATCTTATCACTCCCTTCCTTAAAACTTTCCAATAACTTTCACTGTACTTTCCCCATATCATGGTCTACAAAGGTACTTACCTTTTTTCCCCTCATTTCTTCCACCTATCCACTGACCACACTTCTTAAATATGTCAAGTTCTTTTCAGATTTAGGACCTTGCACACACTACTCCTATTACTTGAAATGCCCTGTACACACTTCCTCCTTTCCTCTTCCTGCACTTTCAATCAGTCTTTACTAAGCATTCAGTTACACAATCACTTCTAGAAACTGCTAGAGGTACTAATTATCACTATCAGCTATTTAATATGAGTGTGTTTCAGAACAGTTCAATGTGGGTTGCCTGGCTGGCTCAGTCAATAGAGCATGCAGCTCTTGATTTGGAGGTTGTAAATTCAAGTCCCATATTGGGTATATTTTGTTTTTACTTAAAAACAAAATCCTAAAAAGAAAAGAATAATTCAATGTGTACATTCTGTAAGCCCTTAAGAACATTCCTTACTACCACAAATTTGATTGGTAATAATGTAGAACTCTATCATCACTGGAAAGGAACGCCAATATCATCTATTGTCCCACTACACATGACAAATATAAATCCGAGGTAAGTAACTTGTCTATTTTACAAGGCTAAATGATAGATCTTCTAACTCTGTGTTCAATAACTTAATCAATCCTCTTCCAATTCTGTTTATTACATCACCATTTTAAGATAACCCCAATCATTTAAAAAAAAAAAATCCTCAAGTTCATATGGAATGACAAAGGGCCTCTAATAGTCGAAATAGTCTTTTTATTTTTTTAAGATTTTATTTATTTGACAAAGAGCAAATCGGGGAAGAATGGGGGTGAAGGAGAAGCAGACTCCCCACTGAGCAGGAGGTCCAACATGGGGCTTGATCTCTAGGACCCTGAGATCATGACCTGAGCCAAAGGTAGACACCTAACTGACTGAGCCATCCAGGCACTCCTAGTCAAAAGAGTCTTGAGAAAGAACAATAAAGCTAGAAATATCCTACTTCCTTCAAAACATATTACAAAAGTACAGTAATCAAAACAGTATGGTACTGACAGAAAGACAGACCTATAGACCAATGGAACAGAATCAAGAATCCAGACATAAGCTCATGCATATATACTCAAATGATCTTCAGCAAGAATAGCAGGACTATATAATAAGAAACAGACTATACAGTCTCTTCAATAAATGGTACTGGAAAACTAGATACCTGCATGCAAAAGAGTAAAACTGAACCCTTATCTTATATAATACACAAATATCAATTCATAATGACTTAACTCAAAAAAAAAACCTAAATGTAGAACCTAAAACTATATATCTCCTAGAAGAAAATACAGAGAAAAAGGTTTTTTTGGTTTTTTTTTAAAGATTTTTTTTTTATTTATTCATGAGAGGCACAGAGAGAGAGAGGGGCAGAGACACAGGCAGAGGGAGAAGCAGGCTCCATGCAGGGAGCCCGATGTGGGACTCGATCCCAGGACTCCAGGATCACACCCTGCCCCAAAGATAGGCACTAAACCACTAAGCCACCCAGGGAGCCCCAAAAGTTAAGTTTTATAACATTGGTTTTGGTAATGACTTCTTGGATATGACACCAAAAGCACAATTAGACAAGTGGAACTACGTCACCTAAAAAGCTCCTGCACAGCAAAGAAAACCATCAACAAAATTAAAAACCTATGGAATAGGAGAAATTATTTGCAACCCATATATCTGATAAGGAGTTAATATCCAAAATATAAAAGGATCTCCTAAAACTCAACAGGGAAAAAAACTCAATTGGTTTATAAATGGATTTTAAAATGGGCAAAAGATGTGAACAGTTCTCCAAAGACCTACAAATATATGAAAGGATGCTCAATATCATTAATCATCAAAGAAATGCAAAGCAACTACAATGCAGTACCACATCACATCTGTTAGAACACCCATTACCAAAAAAGGAAATAGTAAGTATTGGTAAAGATGTGGAGAAATGAGAACCCTTGTGCACTGTTGACGGGAATATAAAATAATGCAACTCGTATGGAAAACAGTATGGAGGTTCCAAAAAAAAAAAAAAAAACTAACTAAAAATACAACTGCCAAATGACCCAGTAATCCGACTTCTGGGTATACACACACAAAAAGAAAAACTGAAAACAGTATTGGTGGCATTATTCACAACGGCCAAGAAGTACAAACAACCGAAATGTCCATCAGTGGATGAATGGATAAAGATAATGCAGTATATACCCACAAAGGAATAGTACTTAGCCTTAGGAAAGAAGTATTGTCATATACTACATGTACAAAACTTGAGGATATTATGCTAAGTGAAATAAGCCAGTAATAGAAGGCGAGATACTGCAGAATTCCACTTATATGAGATATCTAAAGCAATCAGGCTCATAAAAGCAGCACAATGGTGGCTGACAAGGGCTAGCAGGGGCAGAGAAAATGAGAGGTGCTATTCAATGGCTATAGAGTTTCAGTCATGCAAGCTGTAAAAGTTCTAGAGATCTAATGAGTATATAGTTATCAATAATTCACATTGTGCTTACGGTAATTAAGAAGAAAAAAACAAAACAAAACACCACCCCAGTCACCACTTAGGCCTTAGTAGCAAATGAGGGAAACAGCTTGCTCAGCTTAGATAAGTCATAGTTAGCTGCTAGTACACATTACTGTAAAATGGCAGCAAGAAAGCAAGTTCTTGCCCCAGATATCTGTGAAACTTCTTGTAAACCATAATAATGCTGGTTTAAAGACCAAATTATATTTAGTAGGCAAATAAGTGCTTTTACTTTTACTGATCTGTCCTGTGTACGTGTAGGCATACACACGTGCATACATGTAAATCATTCACTATAACACCATCTAGCCAAGAAGATAAAGATGGCTTATAAGCATCATTAAGAATAGAAAAAATATCTTAAATTTCCTATATTGTACCTATATTGCTACAATGCTTTGATGAAATTCTTGTAAGAGACCTGAAAGGACAAGACAATCCTCTGTAGTTCAAACCAACACCACTATTACCCACATGATAAACATTATCTCTTAAGATGGTAAAGATGCAGTTTGGAGTAGAGGCTTTCAAAATGTTTTAAACTACAACCCACATTAAGAAATGCATACATTATTCATATCTATATATTACCTATATAAAACTAAATAATTTCATCAAATAATATGGTTTAATTGTATATTACTACATACATGTCCCTCTTTGTTCTCTTGCTGTTTAATTTTTTAAAAACTACTTGTACCAAAATCAATTTCACAAACCACTAATGGACACAACCTACAGTTTGAGAAACACTGTACTAGAGCCACAACAGTGGACACATGCTACATAATTCCAAGGATACAAAGCACATAACAAAATACATAAAACAATGACTTTCTGATGCTGTTCACAGATACTTATACCTTTGCTCTCTAGGTATAGTTGCTTAAATAATTTAAAAGCTGCTCTTTTCTCTGGGGAGTAAAAGGAAAGATTAGTATCTGCCTTCTGTTCCAAGAATTCTAATGACTTTCAAGGTATGCACTGGAGATAAACCATATTTGGAAAAGTAGTTCCAGCACAGAGTTAGAATTTCTCCAAAAATATACAAGATAATGTCATAACTAAAACATGGTTGAACTACAAAAACCCATTTCTCTTCTCAAATAAGATAAAGCAGATTAAGTATGATTTGACTATCTGCAGAAAAGGATTAACTATAAAATCAAATAATACCTAGCTAACTTAAATTTTTAAGAGACTTCAAATTATCCTGAACAAAAACTTACAAATGTGCTCAAGATTCCTTTTCAAAACCCCATCCTCTCTCCAGCATTCCTAAATATCCTCCTCTAATCACATTCCCATAAATATTTTTTTTATTTACCATACTTCCCCTTTAACTTACTTTTTTATGATGGGAAGAAAGAACAGATGCCTCTAAAACAGGCTCCAAATTTCTTTGATGGCTGTCATTATCACTTCTCCTTGTACCATCCAGTTGGTGCCCTTTTCTGAGCCTTATATCTGGCTCTGGAGTCCTGCTGCACCCCAATCGGTTTTCTGCTGTCTGGTTCATGGGATACCCAAGACTTTCTTACAAAGAGGTCTTTCTTTCTGTCCCTTCTTCTTGGGAGGATGGACTTTCTGGAGGGTGAGTTGACCCTAAGGGAGAGGAAAGCTGTGAATTAACATATTTTAAATAAACACATTAAATGAGTGCTGGGGGAAGACAAAGGTTATGTTATTATACACTCAAACAATAGAATACCCAACAATCATTAAGAACAATAAAACAATGTATAAAATATCCACATGTACTAATAGTAAAGACTGTCAAAATCTGGGACTCCTGGGTAGCCCAGTAGTTGAGCATCTGCCTTTAGCTCAGGACATGATCTCGGGGTCCTGGGATTGAGTCTCACTTCGGGCTCCCCGTGGGAAGTCTTCTTCTCCCTCTGCCTATGTCTCTGCCTCTCTGTGTGTCTCTCGTGAATAAATAAATAAAATCTTTAAAAAGGCTGTCAAAAAAAAAAAAAGGGCTGTCAAAATAAATTTTTTTCAAAATAAATTTTTAAATGAAAAAAGCAAGATATAACATGTACAACATCCCCAGAATTTATAAAAGTATGATTGTATATGTACACAGAATAATTACTGGAAAGTATTCAAAACTGTGCTCGTGGTACAGAAGTACACAGGGAAGAATCAAAGGTCTCAACTGGGGAAACTTTTCATTTTTTTCTGCCCGCATTTTTTTTTTTTTTTTACAATATGTCATTTTACAATATGCCAGGACTATTTTCAAACAGACCATTTTACAATCACTGTTTCAATTAAAAACAGACCAAACTGCAGAAAGAATACGTGGATTTTATGCACTAAAGCTGGGTCTTACATATCCAATCTCTTAAACATCACAATGACCTCACCAGGTATATTTGTATATCTACATTTCAGGCTAAGAAACCGAAATTCACCATACTTTATATGAAATAAATAGGACAAAGTCTCTTTCATAGCACATATTATTAGTAATGTTTTGCATTTAAGTTCCTCAAACGTCTAACATTTCAACATCTGAGATGTTTTGAAACCTAACTAACTTGCAGGGCAAGAAACTCAGGACCAGAGCATACTCCTTTATATCCCTTCAGTTCCCAGAAAGTGCTATGCACAGAAACGTTTAATGAAAATTTGATAGATGACATTTAAATATTCTTGAGTGGTAAAAACACTTTCAGAGACCATCACTATCTTTCTAAATTAGACTGACATAAGTTTCTTGGGAGTTCAATTATTTCATGTCCTTGGTCCTCTAAACTCGCAGTACAAAAGCTTAATTTAGACATGTAGTTACATATACTAATAAGGTTATTATAACAGTCAATCCAATTAGAAACACTAAAACAGGAAGAAGCCAGGGTATGCGTTATGCTCATAAAATCCCATGAGATTCAGAGTTCTTACTGGGGGAAAGGAGAGTAGGGCAAAGTGGGAGGGCCTGCATAGCATCAAAAGAAGGTGAAAATATGTATTTGGTTTTCATATACATAGGCACTAAGATTAAGAATTAGCCCTAAAATTTGAATTAGACTAAAAAATAGCCAACTCTTTCATATAATCAAGTGAGTTTACTGCAGGATTTCTCTAATGGCTTTCAAAGTTTCTGGAGCAAGAACAGGCACAAACCTTTAAGGATCACCAAACCTTAGCATGTGCCTATCACATAAGGGCCTGAGCAAGCATATTAATAATGAGATTATAAACTATGCTATTAATGCCCAAATCTAAAAGAAAAAGCAATGCTAATAACATCTTTATTTATGTACAGCTCACAAAACTGACAACAACCATTTCATTTTATCTCAGGGAAAGGAAGCTAGTATTTACTGTGGATCAATGATTCAACAAAGTTAAATTCTGTACCAGAGAATTTACATATCACATGGTATCTCTCATAATCCTAATATATAGCCAGCCCCTGAGGTGTTGTTATAAAATGGTATTTTATCATCCATTTTACAGATGTGGAAAACTGTGGCTTCTGAACTTAATTTATTAATTTATTTTAATAAAAATAAAGAGGAACAGTTGAGATTTACACCCAGGTCTTTCTGGCCCTCATGATGTTCATGTTCTTTCTACTACCCAAAAGATTAAGACTAGGGGAAAAAAGGATAAAAATTTGAACCCTAAAGTCATTTGGCTTACATCATAAGTAAACTACAGAATCAGAATCTTTTTTCTCAAATTGTTGCAAGTAAAATAAAGCTTTCTGCAAAGCAGCCTTGAAATATGACCACATCAAACTTCTCATAACCCGGAGCTATATGTGGAGTGTTGCTCATTTGTGAGAATGTTAATGGGACGTTCTATTAGAATTATTTTTGTAATCCACAACTCAGAAAAAAAGAAAGTAACATGAAGTAAGTTTTCCCAAAGAATTTGTAAAGGATTCATCTTAAAATAAAAAAATAAAAAATAAATTTCCAGGAAAGGCCTGAGATTAACATACATTCCAAATAATGTTTACCAAATTTGTAAGTAAAATAAAAGAATGAACAAAATAAGGCAATAAATAAAATCTTCAATTAAAAGAACTTAATTCTGTTCACTACTTTATAAGCAATGCAAGAAGGCCTAACAAAATGTTTTGAACAATAAAATTATTGAAGGAAAAAGGATTTATGTCAGTTCTGAGGTTCCTAAAGATTCAACAAAACACTCCAGTTCTAAAACACTCAAGAATTGTAATGTGCTATACATTTTAGTTTATTTGCATTCTATCTAATGACAAAAAATATTGCTACTGGATGCAATGCTTTGATACCAAAAGCATTGATACTAAGAATCTAAGATAAGTCTTAGCATGAAAACAAGATAATGGCAAGCTTACTCTAAAATCTATATGGAAGGCACAGATCCTACTAAGAACAATCTTGAAAAATAATAAAGTGGGGAAAATCCCTCTAACTAATATGAAGACCTATTATATAGCTACAGCAGTAAAGACAGTGTGGTAATGGCAGAAGAAAAGACACACAGATTGATGAAACAAAACAGAGATCTAAAATGTATACCCAACTCTTATTTTTAAAGCCATTTAGTGTAAAGTAGCCTTTTTAACAAATGGTGACAGCCAAAGAAAGAAGAACTTCAATTTTAGCCTCACAGGTTATACAAAAGTTAACTTAAAATGGATCATGGACTTAAATGTAAAATGCAAAAGTGTAAAACTTTTCTAAAAAACTCAGGATAAAATCTTCATATTCTACAGCTATGCAGAGTATTGAGACCTGACACCAAAAGTAAGATCCATAAAAGGAAAAAAGTGATAAATTGGACTTCATCAAAATTAACTCCTCTCTGAAGCACTCTAAGAAGTTGAAAAGACAAGTTGTTGACTGACAGAAAATATTTGTAAATCACATATCCAACAATAAGCTATTATCTAAACTATATAAAGAACTCACAATGCAACAGTACTTAAAAATACTGCAACTAGAAACGGGCAAGATGGCAGAGGAGTAGGGGTCCTCAACTGATCCAGTCCCACAAACTTACCTAAATATCTTTCAAAGCATCCTGAACACCTAAAAATTCAACCTGAGAGGTAGAGAACAGCTGGAATGCTAAGGAGAGAAAAATTTTCCCTTCTAACAAGGTAGGAAGGTGAAAAAAATAAAAATAAAATAAATAAAAAGAAAAAAGAAATAAAGTGGGGGAGGGGAACCACAACTACCTGGGCAAAAGCTTCAGGGCACACGAAAGCCCAGCACTGGACAAGTAGGAACTTTAAAAATCCAAGCCTGAGTTTTCACTGACAGAAAAGTGCTTAGCAGGGAAATCGGGCAGAATTGCAGGAGGGGCAGTGAAGCATCAAGATACCCAGATACACTTTAAGACCAGGGCCAGATGGCTTCCCAGGGGAATTCTACAAACGTTTAAAGAAGAAATAATACCTATTCTACTAAAGCTGTTTTGAAGGACAGAAAGGGAGGAAATACTTCCAAACTCATTTTATGAGGCCAGCATTACCTTGATCCCAAAACCACACAAAGACCCCACCAAAAAGGAGAACAGTAGACCAATATCACTGATGAACATGGATGCAAAAATTCTCAACAAGATACTAGCCAACAGGATCCAACAGTACATTAAGAAGATCCAACAGTACATGACCAAGTGGGATGCATCCCCAGGATTGCAAGGGTGGTTCAACACTCATAAAACAATCAACCTGATAGATCACATCAACAGGAGAAATATAAGAACCATATATATGATCCTCTCAATAGGTGCTGAGAAAGCATTTGAAAAAATACAGCATCCATTCCTGATTAAAACTCTGCAAAGTGTAGGGATAGAGGGAACATTCCGCAATATATTAAAAGCCATTTATGAAAAGCCCGCAGCAAATATCACTCTCAAGGGGGAAACACCTGAGGGCCTTTCCTCTAAGATCAGGAACTCAACAGGGATGTCCACTCTCACTATTGTTATTCAACATAGTACTAGAAGTCCTGGCCTCAGCAATCAGATGACAAAAAGAAATAAAAAGCATTCAAATTGGCAAAGAAAAAGTCAAACTCTCCCTCTTTGCAGATGACGTGATACTGTATATAGAAAACCCAAAAGACTCCACCCCTAGATTGCCAGAACTCATACAGCAATTCAGCAATGTGGCAGGATACAAAATCAATGCACAGAAATCAGTGGCATTTCTATACATTAACAATGAGACTAAAGAAAGAGAAATTAAGGAATTCAACCCATTTACAATTGCACCCAAAACCATAAAATACCTAGGAATAAACCTAACCAAAGAGGCAAAGAATCTATACCCTAAAAACTACACAACACTTCTGAAAGAAATTGAGGAAGTCGTAATGGATGGAAAAACACTCCGTGCTCATGTATTGGAAGAATAAACATTGTGAAAATGTCTATGCTTCCCAGGGCAATTTACACATTCAATGCAATCCCTATCAAAATACCATGGGCTTTCTTCACAGAGTTGGAACAAATCATCTTAAGATTTGTAAGGAATCAGAGAAGACCCTGAATAGCCAGAGGAGCATTGGAAAAGAAAACCAATGCCGGAGGCATCACATTGCTGGATTTAAAACTGTATTACAAAGCTGTAATCAAGACAGTATGGTACTGGCATTAAAACAGACACATGATCAATGAAACAGAATAGAGAACCCAGATATGGGCCCTCAACTCTATGGTCAACTAATATTCCACAAAGCAGGAAAAACTATCCACTGGAAGAAGGACAGTCTCTTCAATAAATGATGTTGGGAAAACTGGACAGCCACATGCAGAAAATGAAATGAACCATTCTCTTACACCATACACAAAGATAAATTCAAAATGGTTGGAAGATCTGGGATGCCTGGGTGGCTCAGCAGTTGGGAGTCTGCCTTCGGCTCAGGGTGTGATACTGGAGTCCCGGGATCGAGTCCCACATCGGGCTCTCTGCATGGAGCCTGCTTCTCCTTCTGCCTATGTCTCTGCCTCTCCCTGTCTGTGTCTCTCCTGAATAAATAAATAAAATCTTAAAAAAAAAAAAAAAAAAGATAAAAAGTTTCTGCACAGCAAAAGAAACAGTCAACAAAACTAAAAGACCACCCTACAGAATGGGAGAAGATATTTGCAAATGACATATAAAATAAAGGGCAAGTATCCAAGATCTATACAGAACTTATCAAACTCAACACCCAAGAAAGAAAAAATCCAATCATGAAATGGGCAGAAGACATAAACAGAAATTTCACCAAAGACGACATACACATGGCCAACAAGCACATGAGAAAATGCTCATCACTGCCATCAAGGAACTACAAATCAAAACCACGATGACATACCACCTCACACCAGTGAGTAGGGCGAAAATTAACAATACAGGAAACAACAAATGTTGGAGAGGATGTGGAGAAAAGGGATCCCTCTTGCACTGTTGATGGGAAACTGGTGCAGCCACTCTGGAAAACTGTGTGGAGGTTCCTCAAGAAGTTAAAAATAGAGCTACCCTACAACCCAGCAATTGCACTACTGGGTATTTACCCCAAAGACACAGATGTAGTGAAAAGCCAGAACACCTGCACCCCAATGTTTATAGCAGCAACGTCCACAAAAGCCAAACTGTAGAAAGAGCCTCGATGTCCTTCAACAGATTAATGGATAAAGAAGATGTGGTATATAAATACAATGGAATATTAGCCATCAGAAGAGATGAATACTCATCATTTGCTTCGACATGGATGGAACTGGAGAGTATTATGCTGAGTGAAATAAATCAAATTGGAGAAGGACAATCATCATATGGCTTTGCTCATACATGGAATATAAGAAATAGTGAAAGGGACTGTAAGGGATAGGAGGGGAACTGAGTGGGAAAAATTAGAGAGGCAGACAAACTATGAGAGACTCCTAACATTGGGAAACAAACAAAGGGTTGTGGAAAGGGAGGAGGGTGGGGGCTTCGGGTAACTGGGTGACAGGCAATAAGGAGGGCATTTAATGGGAAGAGCATTGGGTGTTATATTTTATGTTGGCAAACTGAATTTAAATTTAAAAATGTAAAAAAAATTTAAAAACACTCCAACCAGAAAATGGACAAATGACAAGAGCATCCGTTTCACCAAAGAGGATATACAAATGGCAAGTAATCAAAATAATCATGTGTTCGACGTCATTAACCATCAGGGAAATGCAAATTAAAACCTAAATGAACTATCATTACAAACCTAATCAGAATGGTTAAAAAAAAAAGGGGGGGGGGGAATCCCTGGGTGGCGCAGCGGTTTGGCGCCTGCCTTTGGCCCAGGGCGCGATCCTGGAGACCCAGGATCGAATCCCACATCGGGCTCCCAGTGCATGCAGCCTGCTTCTCCCTCTGCCTGTGTCTCTGCCTCTCTCTCTCTCTCTCTCTGTGACTATCATAAATAAATAAAAAATTAAAAAAAAAAAAAAAAGAACAGAACAACTTCTGGCATGACTGCATGAGGAGCTCTGCTGACCTGCTCCCCAATGAAAATGATAAAAACAAGCTAAAACAAAAAATTAAAAACCTCTGGAAACAGTCCCAAAGGTAAACAGCATATAGAAAGAAACAAGATTACCGACAAAAATTCAGTAAGAAAAGTAAAAAATCTTTGGTATCTGAACCAAGATGTCTCTCTTCTTCCCCCTCCCAACTCAGAGGGGCAGAGAAACTACTCCAGGCTCTTGCAGCCAAAAACACAGGGCCCTTTGGCCTCCAGCACCCAGACGGAGAAGTTTCCTCCATGGAGGAACAGGAGGACATCAGTATTTCTTATTCTGTCTGGGGGTACCTACTGCCAAGGCTAATCCCAGATAAACACAGTTTACAAGTAGGGGCTCTCTTCCTCCTACAAGCCCTACTTGTGGAATTGAGGCAATTGCCATTGACCACTGAATGGTGAGAACAGCAGGGCACTGGTCATTCTTGACACAGCTCAGGAGGTGGAGGTTCTACACCAGGAGAAACAAGCTGAGAGGACCCAAGACCAAAGCCCAGTGGCCCACCAAGCACTCATCCCTTAAGAGTGTGGGGCTATCACTTAGGAACTTTTCATTGTCCCCATATCTCTAGAGCCCTGGTTCAGATATTTTGCCTGGGGGTGAGAAGCTGGAAGGGAGTGGGCAGGAAGGCCTATCTCTTCCCAAAAGGCTTAACTTTATTTGCAACACTGGGTGAAGAAGTCTAAAGGCATTCTGAAGAACAGTGGAAGTATTGGGAGCAGAATCAAAATATAGACTAAACTAGGGACATCTAGGTGGCTCCACTGGTTAAGTATTAGACTACTTATTTCTGCTCAGGTCATGATCTCAGCATGGGAAGATTGAGCCCTGGCAGGGTCCACACTGGGCATGGAGCCTGCCTAAGATTCTCTCTCTCCTCCCCCTCTACCCCTCCCCATTTCCAAAAATAAAAAGTAAAATAAAAAAGATACAGGCTAAACTCTAGGCAGGTTAGTTTGCAGAAGAATACCAGAAAATAAGATAACTGGGAGGAGTCTAGTATGTAACAAAAATTAAACACTAAACTCAGAAACCAAACCGTTCCTTCAGAGGAGCTAGAATTTGATGGGATTAGTCCGCAGAAAAATTAAGAGTCCAAGGCATTCTTAAAATCATCAGGGTAGGGGATCCCTGGATGGCGCAGCGGTTTAGCGCCTGCCTTTGGCCCAGGGCGCGATCCTGGAGACCCGGGATCGAATCCCACGTCGGGCTCCCGGTGCATGGAGCCTGCTTCTCCCTCTGCCTATGCCTCTGCCTCTCTCTCTCTCTCTCTCTCTGTGTGTGACTATCATAAATAAATAAAAATTAAAAAAAAATAAAAAAAAAATAAATAAAATCATCAGGGTAACTGGGTGACAGGCAATAAGGAGTGGCCAGAGCAATCATCTGGCAATTAATGAAGTTTAACAGCCAAGTGTGGTCAGGGAAACAGAAAAGAGAGCCCAACCCAAACTAGTATCATCCCTGGGTAACTGTGGACATATCAAAATGACACCTCCCTGAGAAACAGTAACAGAAGCTAAACACTAGGGGCACCTGGGTAGCTCAGTCAGTTAAGCAGCAGCCTTCAGCTCACATCAGGATGCCCAGGGTCCCAGGATGGAGCACCACATCCACATTCCCATCTGGGCTCCATGCTCAGCAGGGTGCCTGCTTCTCCCTTTCCTTCTGCTGTTCCCCCTGCTTGTGCTCTCTGGCAGAGCTCTCTCTCTCTGTTAAATAAATGAATAAAATCTTAAAAAAAAAAAAAAACTGAACACTAATGGGGAAAAAGACTCAATTAAAACAATCAGTCACTATTCCAGGTAACAACCAAATAACAAACATTGGAAGAGGGAGGCCAGTACCTAGATTTGCCACATTATCTAAGAGGTCCAGTATCTAATAAAAAGTTAGGGGGCATGCAAAGAAACAGGAAAGTATATCCATACACTAGGAAGAAAGGGGGGAAAAATGGGTAATAAAGGTGATCAAAAGGTACAGACTTCCACTCATAAAATAAGTCCCGGGGATGTAATGTAGATGATGACTATAGTTAATAAAAGTGTATTGTATATTCAAAGGTTGCTAAAAGAATAAATCTTCAAAGTTCTCATCACAAGGAAAAAAAAAAAAACTTGCACTATGGGGGAAAACGTCTCCTGTGAGAGAGACTTATCAAATTAAGACTTTATAATGTAACCATATAAACATGTTCACACAACTAAAGGAAACTAAGGTTAAAGAAGTGAAGGAAAGCACAATAACAATGTCACATTAGGGGCACCTACCTGCGTGGCTGTCTGGCTCAGCTGGAAGAGCATGTGACTCTTGATCTCAGGGTCATGAGTTTGAGCCTGACACTGGGTGTAGAAATTACTTAAGTAAAAAAAACTTAACAAAATCATATAGAAAATATCAATAAAGAGAGATAAAGTAGAAAAAAATTCAACAGAAATTTTGGCATTAAAAAGTACAACAAATTTAACAGTCATTATGTGGACTCAACAGCTCTGAAGAAGAAAAAATTAGCAAACTTGGGTATAGAGAAGATCTTATGCAAACCAAAACACCAGAAGAAAAAAAAAAGTAGTAAAATGAAGAGACCCTCAAAGATATTTCAGAAACAAACAAACAAAAAAGATATTTCAGAAACCACAAAGAATGTAAAGACAGGAGAGAGCATGAGAAACTTCCAAATGCCCAGGGTTCAGTTTACAGGTCAACCACTGGTTATGTCCTCTTAATTACCTCCTCCCAAAAATTGTCAACCAAGAACCCTACGTCCAGTGAAACTATACTTCAAAAGCAAGGGAGATATCAACATTCACAGACAGACAAAAGCTGAAGTAGTTTGTGACTAGACCTGCCCTGCAAAAAATACTCAAGGGATGTCTACAAGGTGAAATAAAAAGGAACTAGACAATACCCTGAAACCATACAGAGAAATAAACAATTATAAATTATAAATAAATAATTTGAAAAGCTATTATTGCTATAACAAGTGTTTCATAACTCTCATTTTCTATGTGATTTAAAAGACTAACACATTTATTTTTTTAAGATTGATTTGAGAGAGAAAACACACACACACACACACACACATGTGGAGGGACAGAGGTGAGGGAGGGATTCCCCAGACTCCCCATTAAGCACAGAGCCCAATGCAGGGCTCGATCCCAGGACCTCTAGGATCAACAACCTGGCCAAAATCAGGAGCCAGACATGCAACAGACTAAGCTGCCCAGGTGCCCCAAGAGACTAATACATTGAAAGGAAATTAGTATTCCTTAAATACATTTAAAGGAAAAAACAACTATTAGTATAACAGCTAGTACTACTCTAACTTTGTAACACCAATCTTATTTTCTACTTAATTTAGGAGACTGATGCATTTAAAAGAATTATTTGCTTTATGTTTGGGGGCAAACAACACATAAAGATGTAATTTTGTGACAACAATAAAAATAAATGGAAACAGCTGTAAGAGATTTTACACATTCTTGAAGTTAACCTGCTACAAATTCAAATTACAGTACTATAACTTTAGAATGTTAAAGGCAACAGCATGAAAACCACACACACACACACACACACACATACACGCTATAAAATATACGAAAAAGAACATTAAGAAACTTAATGCACTGCAAAACACTGCATGTTTTTTTAATCAAGAAATACAAGCAGGGGGATCCCTGGGTGGCGCAGCGGTTTAGCGCCTGCCTTTGGCCCAGGGCGCGATCCTGGAGACCCGGGATCGAGTCCCACGTCGGGCTCCCGGTGCATGGAGCCTGCTTCTCCATCTGCCTGTGTCTCTGCCTCTCTCTCTCTCTCACTGTGTGCCTATCATAAATAAATAAAAAATTTAAAAAAAAAATTAAAAAAAAAAGAAATACAAGCAGGAATGCAGGAAGGGACAAAAAAGCTATAGGGCATATAGAAAATAAAACAGGCTGAAAGTGAAAGGATGGAAAAAGATATTCCATGTAAATAGTAACCCAAAGAGCACAGAATAGCTGTACTGATATTAGAACAGACTTTACATCAAAAAAAGATTTTAAGAGAAAAAAAAAAGGACATTATATACTAATGAAAGTTTCAGAAAAGAAGATACAAGTAAACATTTAGGCGCCTAATAACAAACCATCAAAATATATGAAGCAAAACTGATGGAACTAAAAGCCAGAGAAAAATATTACAAAAATACTACAGACCAATCTTCCTTGTGAACACTGACACAAAAATCCACAACAAAATACTACCAAAAATTCAGCAGTATATTAAGATTATACACATGACAATTTAATTTATTCCTGGAATGCAAGAATAGTTCAACACAGAAAACTGATCAATGTAATATACTACATCAACAAAATTAAGGGGAAAAAAAGCATGTGCATCATAACTAGTGTCAGAAATTCAACATCCTCTCATGATAAAAAAAAAACAGTAAATAGAAAAAGAAGGAAATCATCTTGGAAGTCATACATGAAAAAAACACAAACATCATACTCAATAGTGAAAGACTGAAAACTTTTCTTCTAAGATCAGTACTTTGTACTTTATGTATCTATTCCAAGATAAATTTAATAGTTCTGAAGAATAACAAGTAATGAAAATCCCAAACAGTGAATGTCGTGTTTTTATTACCAAAATCATGAGGTATAAGCACTTTTTAAAAATTTCTAAGAATCTGGAACATAACGGGAAATTAGGCATTCCTTTCTGCATTTTATTTTTTTTTAAAGATTTTATTTATTCATGAGAGACACAGAGAGGCAGAGACACAGGCAGAGGGAGAAGTGGGCTCCATGCAGGGACCCTGACGTGGGACTCGATCCCAGGTCTCCAGGATCACACCCCAGGCTGAAGGTGGCACTAAACCGCTGAGCTACCCAGGCTGTCCTCCTTTCTGCATTTTATTTTATTTTTTCATTTATTTATGATAGTCACACAGAGAGAGAGAGAGAGAGAGAGGCAGAAACATAGGCAGAGGGAGAAGCAGGCTCCATGCACCGGGAGCCCGACGTGGGATTCGATCCCGGGTCTCCAGGATCGCGCCCTGGGCCAAAGGCAGGCGCTAAACCTCTGCGCCACCCAGGGCCTCTGCATTTTAATATAGTGTCCTATAACCTCCTAAAATTAATTTTAAAAACATGACTAGTGGTCTCATTTCTCATACATACCCAATGACAATCTGAAAAAAAATAAAAGACTGATCATTAAATGACAACTTCAAAAAGTCACATTTTTTAACGTAGTAAAGGAG
Organism: Canis aureus; assembly: GCF_053574225.1. Classification (NCBI taxonomy): domain Eukaryota; kingdom Metazoa; phylum Chordata; class Mammalia; order Carnivora; family Canidae; genus Canis; species Canis aureus. The sequence goes on along the minus strand of NC_135635.1, from coordinate 44,855,322 downwards.
TTAAATTATTATATATACATAATTATTGTAGATAGTATAGCCTATTTATCTCTCAAGCCAGACCTTTACACAGATAGAAATCACCAAAAATGATCTTTAATTTTAACAATTCAACATAACTCATATCAGTAACAGTATATAGATATCTGAGTTACATGCCTCATAGAATATGAGCTACTGCTTGCCAATACCACTTGACAAATTGTGGACCGTCTTTCCACAAGCAATTTTTAAAAAAATAATTCTCAAAGAGCTGTACTTGACAAATGTCTTTAGAATTGCTATAGCCTCCCAAAATAAGAAAGTAATAACACTATTAAACTCTTTAATTCCCAACTCCTCAAAAGGAAAACAAAACTTAGTGATCTTGAAATAGAGAAGGTTGCTATTATATTAACCTTAGTTTTTGTACATTCCATTCAACCCTGAACTACTGTGTCTCTGAACACTTTCTTCTATTAGATGTCTGTCTTAAATGTAGGACCTGAGCCTCAGAGGTGGAGAGCTAGCCATAGAAATATGTAGCAAAAACCAGATCCAGATCTCACAACTCTGACCCCCCCACTGAGTTCAAATTCTTGGCAGAGAATGTTTAAATTCCCAAAAATAAAGTCATCTTTACCTATCATTATGTTATATATCATACCTTTCACCTAAGGGCTGCTACACTTTAAAAACATTTACCTTAGAATAAAGAGCTCTAGCTCTAAAGAAAATCACTATAGCATAGAAGACACAGCATTCATAGTCATCCCATCAAACTCGACATTTATCATAAGAGTCTTTAAGGCTTTTTAGTTCCAGGCAGGTTATTTGTCCCAAAGGCACACTTTCCAGCAACCTGTGAATTCCCTACTTGTTTTCTAATAGTTATAAGCCTGTCAGTTGGACACTGAATTAAACCAAACCACTGTTTATTTGCCTTAAGTTCTGCTACTTAACAATTTAAAGCTTTATCTTTCCAAGTTATATTCTCCAACTTGCTGACATAGCAATCAATTTGCTACTAATACAGTTATTTGCCTTAGTGGACAGTATTATACAACATTATTGCTAAAGATATTCCTCCCTTATCCCAAATCCCTATATCCCTTTTTTTTTTCAAAGATTTTATTTATTTATTCATGAGAGACACACACAGAGAGAGGCAGAGACACAGGCAGAGAGAGAAGCAGGTTCCATGCAGGGAGCCTGATGTGAGACTCGATCCCAGGACTCCAGGATCACACCCTGGGCCAAAGGCAGGCACTAAACCACTGCACCACCCAGGGATCCCCTCCCAAATCCCTATATCCAATCCATTAGCAAATGCTATTAGATATTAGAGATATACCTCTCAAATTCTTTCCATTTCTTTCCCTTTTCTCTATCACTTCTTAGGCCAGGTTATAAATATCTCTGACCAAGAATACTTTTGATAATCCCCTAATAATGGGTCTCCCTGTCTCTATTCTCAAACCTGCAGTCTGTACAGTGGCCAAAGTGTTCTTTCAAACAGAAAAATCATACCAATTACTCCACTAAAATTCCTCCAGTAGTACATTTTATTCCTCATGCAAAAGAAAACCAACATCTTTTCCATAATCTCCACAGGCCTTTCATGATTGGGCCAACAATCTTTCCAACTTAACTCATAAAGTTCCCTAACCTGTTCAGTTATTCTTCTGATCCTTGTCTATACAAATCCTGATCATCTTGAAGACCTGGAAAAAGATCTGGGCCCTAACGTCACCTTTTCCAAATACATTCACAAGACTATCCTTACCTAACAAAGCATTACCCCAACTTCCATACCAGTTACTGATAGCTGTTTAATTTCCTTCATAGCACTTCCCACTCTGTGAAATCATATTACTTGTTTCTATTATCTATCTTCCCTCACTAAACCATCAGTTCCTAAGGTGTCAAATTTTGTCTGTCCTGTTTACCACAGTACATAGGCTGTCACATAGTACAGCCTCAAAATTTACCTAATGATTAAATGAAGCTTTCAATTAGAAATTCCTTGGTATTGGGGTGGCCGAGTGGCTCAGTTGGTTAACTGTCTGTCTTCAGTTCAGGCCATGATCTCAGGGACCTGGGATTGAGCCGCACATCAGGCTCCCTGCATGATGAATCTTTAAAGCAGAAGTATGCTTCCCTCTCTCTCCATCTGCCCTTGCCCCATCATGCTGTATGCTCTCTCAAATAAATAAATAAAATCTTTAAAAAAAAAAAAGAACTCCTTTGATGTTATGGACTGAATTCTGTCCTCCCAAATTCATCATATAACCCTAGCCCCAAGTACTTTAGAATGTGATTATATATGATGATAGGGCTATTAAATTTTTAACAGTGGGCTCTTATGCACTAGAACTGGTATTCTTATAAAAAGAGGACACCAGAGGGATCCCTGGGTGGCGCAGCGGTTTAGCGCCTGCCTTTGGCCCAGGGCGCGATCCTGGAGACCCGGGATCGAATCCCACGTCGGGCTCCCGGTGCATGGAGCCTGCTTCTCCCTCTGCCTGTGTCTCTGCCCCCCCCCCCCCCCGTGACTATCATAAATAAATAAAAATTAAAAAAAAAAAAAGAGGACACCAGAGATGTACATGCATAGAAAAAAGGCCATTTGAGGACACAGCAAGAAGGCAACTGCCCGCAAGCCAAGAAGAGACCTCAGGAGAAACCAAAACTGCCAGCACCTTGATGTTAGGCCTCTAGCCTCCACAATTATGGGGGAAAAAGGTCTATTGTTTAAACCACCCAGTCTGTGATACTCTATGGAAGTCCTAGAAAACAAATACATTTGCCTTTCAAAAATATCACTTTTCTTCAGAAATAAATGAAAATTAATTACATCTAAATGTTTATCTCTAGTCGCAGACATCATCATGGCCTTTTATATACTCCTTTACCATTTAATTTTTAACCATTTAATAAGTAATTTGGGGAAACCGTTTAAAGAGCATATATGACTTAGCTAATAACTAGTCAGCATTCAAGACACTCAGGCAAGATCAACAAACTTTTTCTGTAAAAGTCCAGACAGTAAACATTTTAGACTTTGTAGACCATAAAAGGCATCTACCACAGCTACTTAATTCTGTTACTGTAGTGAAAAACTGGCCTTAGTACATAAGCGAATGGGTGTGGCTATATACCGATGAAGTTTTATTTATGGACACTGAAATTTACGGGTCATATAATTTACATTCATATGTCGTAAAACAACTTTTTAAAACTATTTAAAATGTAAAAACCACTCTTAGCTCATGAGCCATTAAAAAAAAAAAAAAAAACAGGCGAAAGCCTGAGGGCTACATTTCACCAACTCCACCCTAAAACAGTAAATTTACTTTATCACTCCCATTTTGCAGATTAGAAAATCTCCAGAACAATGATTAACATAGCAACCCAATACCTAGACTGCAAGTATATTCATCTATCTCTAAAGTCTACAAAACTATGCAAATAGCAGAACAAAAAGGCATCACAAATTGGGTTTATTCTATCCTGAAAAGCTGTCTTTACTAAACCTAAAATATCATTCTTCCATAAATTATATTTCTTCTCATACCATGAAGAAATTTTTTAAAATTATATAAATTGACAGATCAAATGACATGTCCCACTATTTGACAGCAATTAGTAAGCACCAGAAATAAGATACAGAAAAATACAAGACCATTAGATTCTGGTTTAATAAAGATTTTTAAAATGGAACAAGTGAGGGCAGCCTGGGTGGCTCAGCGGTTTAGTGCCGCCTTTGGCCCAGGGTCTGATCCTGGAGACCTGGGATCGAGTCCCACATCAGGCTCCCTGCATGGAGCCTGCTTCTCCCTCTGCCTGTGTCTCTGCCCCCACCCCACCCCCCCGTGTCTCTCTAAAGAATGAATAAATAAAATCTTAAAAAAAAAAAATGGAACAAGTGACACATAACAAAATTTATAAAACCACTCGAGGTCACAATTCTGTTTCCAGGTGCCTTCTTTCTTTGCATTCAACAACAACAACTTTTATTTTTTAACTCTTAAAAAAAATTTTTTTTTCGGGGGATGCCTGGGTGGCTCAGAAGTTGAACATCTGACTTCGGCTCAGGGAACGATCCTGAAATCCAGGATCGAGTCCCGCATCAGGCTCCCTGTGCCTGCTTCTCCCTCTGCCTATGTCTCTGTCTCTGCGTCTCTCTTTCTCTCTGTCTCATGAATAAATAAATAAATCTTTAAAGAAAAAATAATTTTTGCCCCTTTTCAAGCTTAGGTAAATGGAAAACAGAAAATGCATTTAGAAAAATCCTCACCACTGAGAAAATGGCTGTTGGGATATCAGAAAAGAATGGCTTAAATTACCGTCTTTTTCAAAAGTTAAACATAAAGTTATTTCTTCAAAAGAAAAATTTCAACCTGGAGGTAAGAATTAAGTTTGCCAACTGAGTCAGACCTGAAACATGCCTAAAAATTCCTTTCTTTTTGAAGAGTATAAAGGAGCCCTGAGACCAAAAAAAATTGTTAAACCCTGAGCTAAAAGCCCAATGGCCAATAAAAAATGAAATTAGATAGTGGAGTGTGATTTGGGCTCTTCAAATTTTCATCTTTCACCACGTCGAGACAAATCTACATTTTTATATTTGTAATTTTTAAGCCATTTAATTTATTCAAATTAAAATAAGGTAATGTGTCACCCCCACTTAAAATCTTTAAACGACTGCTCACAGCTTGTAGAATAAATAAAAACGCTTCAGTGCAGCACAAAAGACATCCAATCTTCTTACCAGAAAGCCACTTCAGGCATACTAAATTCTAGAGTACCCAATGCACTCAGCTTCCTCTTCTCTCTAGGTGTCCTCCATGTTGCACTGGATATACAACCACCTCTACTCTCATTTTTAAGTCTCTCCTTTTTCAGAACTCCAGTTAGGTATTTCCATCTCCTCCAGGAAGCATCTCAAAATAGGGTGATTACCTCTGTGTTTTATAATTGTAAATGGTCCAACTCACTGTTTCCTTACTTACCTATTGTTCCCACTAGAATACAAGCAAAAGTAGACCAGAGAGTAGTACTTTAATCATCTTTTAAATCCACAGCTAAGTACACTTCCTGGCACACAGTAAATTTTCAAATTCCTTCTAAAGGAATTCACGTTTTATTATTCTCTAACATAAGATTTTCCTTTCAGTTCTATTACTGCTCCCTCCAAAAAAAAGCCTCTCTGCTAAGTTCTCAAGAAAAAAAAATTTTTATTGCAGTAGAAAATTTATATTTTTTTAAGAATAGTTTTTTTTCATTTAAGATTTTATTTATTAATTCATGAGAGACACAGAGAGAGAGGCAGAGACACAGGCAGAGGGAGAAGCAGGCTCCATGCAGGGAGCCCGACGTGGGACTCAATCCCGAGTCTCCAGGATCAGGCCCTGGCCTGAAGGTGGCGCTCAACCGCTAAGCACCCAGGCTGCCCTGCAGTAGAAAATTTAAAAAGAAATCTTGGGACACCTGGGTGGCTCAGTGGTTGAGCATCTGCCTTCGGCTTGGGTCGTGGTCCCAGGGTCTGGGATCAGGTCCCACGTCAGGCTCCCTGCAAGGAGCCTGCTTCTCCCTCTGCCTGTGTCTCTGCCTCTCCCTGTGTCTCTCATGAATAAATAAATAAAATAATTTTTAAAAAATTAAAAAAATAAAAAAAATAAAAATAAAAAGAAATCTTGCACTAAAGAGTACGTCACTCAAAAACTTATTCTTTAAAAACAAGTGATCTGGGCAGCCCGGGTGGCTCAGCGGTTTAGCGCCGCCTTCAGCCCAGGGCCTGATCCTGGAGACCCAGGATCAAGTCTCGCATCGGGCTCCCTGCATGGAGCCTGCTTCTACCTCTGCCTGTGTCTCTGCTCCTCTCTCTCTCTCTCTCTCTCTCTCATGAATAAATAAAATCTTAAAAAAAAAAAAAAAAGTGCTCTGCTCCCAAATATACTTAACAGAAATGGACTTTTTGTTTTAATTAATACAACTATTAATTTGCATTTTTTTAATTTTTATTTTATTTATTTATGATAGGCACACAGTGAGAGAGAGAGAGAGGCAGAGACATAGGCAGAGGGAGAAACAGGCTCCATGCACCGGGAGCCCGACATGGGATTCGATCCCGGGTCTCCAGGATCGCGCCCTAGGCCAAAGGCAGGCTCTAAGCTGCTGCGCCACCCAGGGATCCCTAATTTGCATTTTTAGGAACATTCCTATGTTCTTCAAAGGAATATGAATATAAAAATTTAGTCTCAGATCAAAACAGAGAAAATCATCCATGAAAATGGCTTCACCATTCAACAGAGAAGAAAATCTGTCTCGTAACTGTAACCACTCTGTTAATAAAAATGCTTATGAAGCTACCAGATAGTTTTGAGGGACAGAGTTCATCCACCCACAAAAGGTCATCACCTGGGAAGACAGGAGAGACCAGCCTAACTACCAATTTGAGATAAGATAATTATTGCAGGCTGCAGAACTCACTTAATTACTTATTCAGTATTTTATTCTTTTAGGCCCTAGAATTTCACCAAACACTCTTTAAGGGAAAAATTAAGGGAATAAAAATACAAACTCCTTGGGGAGGAGGGGAAAAAAAGTTGTTTTGGTTTTCTCTAAAACAAGAAATGACAGAATTAGAGCTTTTTCTGGTTCAACATGAAAAATTAAATCCAATTTATAAATAAAACAAAATAATAAAACTTATTAAAGTGTGACCATAAGGGAATCAAGTATTGAAATCAAGTATTGAGGGGGACCAGAGTGGCTCAATTAAGCAGCTGCCTTCCAGTCAGGTCATAATCCCACGGTGCTGGGATCAAGGCAAAGTCAGGCTCCCTGCTCAGTAAGGAGTCTGCTTCTCCCTCTTCTTCTGCAGCTCCACCTGCTTGTGCTGGCTCACACTCTCTGTCAAATAAATAAATAATCAAGTATTGATAATATTCCAACATTTATTTCCACTTCTGAATAGAAAACAAAATTATCAAAAAAAGTGAATCTGACATTTGACAAATCTAATTAAAGACACTGACCATAAAAAAAAAAAAAAAAGACACTGACCATATCTTAAATTCTAAGTAAGAATATGGAATGGGTGGGGATAATGCTTCCCTTCTACAGCTAAGGAACCTGAGGCTCAAACAGGTTGAGCAGGTAACTCCCAAGTCTCACATATGGCAAGTGGAAGAAAAGAATTCAAACTCACATCCTTCAGACTTTCTCCACTCAGCCATGATGCCCTAAGTAGAAGTGAAAATAGGCCAAAAATATGCACAGAAGCTCTGATCAAATTTTTGTACCAAAAATAAGGCACATGGCTTAACTGGAAATATATTTTCCCAACTTCAAATTCCTATATTTGAAATGTACCTTTAAAAAGTCCAATTTAATAACTTATAAAAAGAGGAAAAAAATTGATCTAGTAATTCTATTGATATTTAACTTGCAAAAAAAGAAGTTAATGCAAGTCTCAAGTGTTCAAATATTACTCAAAGCTAAATCCAAGAGTATGCTGTGTCAAGGAAAGCCTGTTTCCCCACCTATAAAAAGAAGTATTTGAGAATCTTATTTAACTATACTAAATGCACATTTAAACTATACTATAATAAGAGAAAGTTAGGCATGTAGTAAAACTATATATCTAAAACTTTCAATAAACTACTACATAAAGTTCTCAAGTAATCAAGAACAGAAGATCCAGATGACAAACATTAATTTCTGAACAACAAAGAAACACAATACCACCATTTTGTTAAAGGAAAACACTGAAAACCTTAAAAACAAAAAAGTTGGACTTTAGAATCACACATATAACTGTTATTACTCTTGTCTGGATAGCAACATAAACTGTAGTAAATCTCCAATGTACACAGAACAGGACCCGAAATCCTTAGTAAAGAATTATCTAAAAAAATGGCCTTGGGATCCCTGGGTGGCGCAGCGGTTTAGCGCCTGCCTTTGGCCCAGGGCGCGATCCTGGAGACCCGGGATCGAATCCCACGTCGGGCTCCCAGTGCATGGAGCCTGCTTCTCCCTCTGCCTGTGTCTCTGCGCCTCTCTCTCTCTGTGACTATCATAAATAAATAAAAATTAAAAAAAAAAAATGGCCTTGACTCCTTGACCTACTCCTACTCTTTGGAATTTCCCTTGAAATTTATATTAAAGCAATATAAAAGAGGGAAATCTATATGTACAAAAGCATTTTATTTTAGGGGGAAGAAAAGAAGCAATAAGAATGATAAAGTATGTTCATTTTTTTCTTTAGAATATTAAGTACATTTAGAAAATGTACAAATGATTTGTTTATGGTATCTTAAAAGTAAAGAGCAAGACAAAATGCTCATTGCAATTAGATGAAATAAGTTTTACAGCTATATAAAAAAGTGTGTGCCTAAATATAAAAGTTAAAAGGCAATGTGCCTAAATGAGGTGAAAACTTAGGTCCACAAAAAAGTTGCGTAAATGTTTATAGTAGCTTTATTCACAACTGTCAAAAGTTGAAAGCAAGTTAAGATACTGATAGGTGAATAAACTGTGATATATGGACATAACAAAGAATTAATAAAAAGAAACAAGCTATCAAACCATGCAAAGAAACTTACATAGACCAAACTTATATGAGAGAAATGAATAGGTGAAGCACAGAATATTTTTAGGGCAGTGAAACTATTCTGTCTGATACTGTAATGGTGAATACATATAATCATATGTTTGTCACAACCCACACAAAGAATAAACCCTATTGTACACTATGAAATTTAGTTAGTAATAACATCAATATTGGCATATCAACCATAATATACTATACTAATGAAAGATATTAGTACTAGAAGAAACTGGAGGGAATGAGAAGGTATATGGGAACTCTGTACTTTCTGCTTGATTTTTCTAAAACCTTAAAATTGCTTAGAAAAAAAAGTATGAATTTTTTTAGAATAAACTTACACAAATTGAAAAAAATACAAAAAGCTAAAACCATCTGAATAGTGAATTATCAGTGATTTTTCCCTTTAAAATTAGTTATTTTCATGTGTTCTTTCTAGGGATAAATCACCATGAAATACGATTCTAGCAATGTCTGTAATAGCTGCCCAGTCCCCAAGAAAAAAAGAATCCATTAATTCCCAGTTTTACCTACATAAAACCAGGCATAAATTGCCCATCTGGGATGTTTTTAATTGTCCTTAATTTTATAATAAAAAAAAAACAGTTGAGTGGCAGCTTTCAATTATTATACCACATATTGAGGGGCAGAAGAATGATGTGAGGAATTCATACAATTGTCAGCTAAGTTCAGTCTGCTTACTTAGGGAATCACTAATGATTTCAATGGAAAGTGAAGAACTAAAGGCCATTGTGAACAACGGGGACATATGCCTCAGATTTTTAAGACCTTAGAAGAAATGAGTTCTACATTTTTTACTCATCTCTTATAATTACCACAAAACCATCCATCAGACCACAACAACTTTACTGATAACAAGGTACTAAATAGTTATGATGAAAACCAACACTGAAAATAAATGTCTGACTGAATCCATCACATTTTTCAAAAGCTAGACATTTGTCTCAACCCCACTTTAAAGCTGCTTTTTTATAGCTAGGAATTCATACATCAATTTCTTGAAAATTCAATATAAAGTCCAATCTAAAATCATTCTAGGGCAGCCCAGGTGGCTTAGCAGTTTAGCGCCGCCTTCAGCCCAGGGCGTGATCCTGGAGACCCAGGATCAGGTCCCACATCCGGCTCTCTGCATGGAGCCTGCTTCTCCCTCTGCCTGTGTCTTTGCCTCCTCTCTCTCCTGTGTATTCTCATGAATAAATAAATAAAATCTTTTTTTATAAATAAATAAATAAATAATCATTCTAAATATTTCCAATATTATTGTTTGTTATCTGAGTTAACATAACCAGCTAAAGTCATGCACACATCATGAAAAATCTCGTAAATATAAATGTTGCATTAAAAGAAATCTACAAAGAGTGACACCAACATGAAGGAATAGGGAGTTTTCAGCACTCATTTCTCATACAAACAACAATTTTGACAACTGCTCATGGACTAGAGTACCTTTGTGAAAACCCTGGAGTCAGCAGAGAAGTACTATCAGCTCTTTGGAGCAAAAACTCTGAATAGGTGCACTAAATAAAGAACAGTTACAAGTTCACTCATCTCACACTTTCCCTACAGCAGCACACATCAGTGCCAAGAAAGAACCGCCTGTGATTTCTCCCACAGGGGAAACTGAGAATAGAATGTGCACCCACCTCCCCAGCTCTATGAGATACTGCTCAGGGGTCCCTTCATTCTCACTCCACTCAGAACATTGAGAGCATCAGGAAAGCAGGGAAAAAGAAAAGGACGCACAACAATCAGGGCACAGAATTCAACAAAGGGCGGATGATTTTACTGACTACTCCCAGGTTCCAGCAAGAGTCCTACCCACAATCCTCAGAAGACACATTACCTGATGACAACCCCAACTAGGCCCCATCTAGTGGGGCCTGATGACAACCCCAACTAGTGTCCCTAGCACTCCACTATGCTCCTTCTCAATGAAACCAGCTCACACAAGGCACTGCAAAACATAGACAAGCAATCACAGATGGCGGCTGGCTCAACACTCCTGGATTGAAAGAAGGTACATATAATCTTGAAAACATCAGGTCACTGCCCTGGGAAAAAATAAATGGGCACCTTTCAGCATAAACAAACTAACTGTTTTTAAGGAAGCTCAGTGAGCTACACGAGAGCACAGATAAACAACTCAACAAAATCAGGAAGATACACAAAACAAGAAGTTCAACAAAAAGAAATCACAAGAAATAATCAAACATTAATTCTGGAGCAGAAGAATACAATTAATGAAACAAAAAATGCAATAGAAAGCTTTAACACGGGCAGCCCGGGTGGCTCAGCAGTTTAGCGCCACCTTCAGCCCAGGGTGTGATCCTGGAGACCTGGCATTGAGTCCCAAGTCCGGCTCTCTGCATGGGACCTGCTTCTCCCTCTGCCTGTGTCTCTGCTTCTCTCTCTCTCTCTCTCTCTCTCTCTCTGTGTGTCTCTCATGAATGAATAAATAGAATCTTAAAAAAAAAAAAAAAAGAAGGCTTTAACAGCATATTTGATCAAGCACAGCAAAGAATCTCTGAGCTCAAACACATATTTCAAATTATCATATGAGAAGAAAAAAGAAAAATGACTTTAAAAAGTGAAAACACCTATAAGAATAATTTATGGGCTATGATCAAATGAAGCAATATACCCATTGTGGGAGTCCCAAAAAGAGAAAAGGGAGAGAAAAGGCAGAAAGTTTATTTAAAGAAACAATGAAACTTCCTAAATTATGGATGGATATAGACATCCAGATCCTTAAGGCTTGGAGGTCCCAAAACAGGGTAAGTCCTCAACTGATTACAAAACAACACATTATAACCAAAGTTCAAAAGTTAAAGACAAAGTGAAAAGTGTGAAATCAGAAAGAGAAACGTAACTCATGGCTACAAGGAAATCTCCTTTAAGGCAGTAAGATTTATCAGCAGAAACTTTGCAGGCCAGAAGAAAACGAGATTACATTAAAAGCGCTAAAAGAAAAAAAAAGGTAAAAAAAAAAAAAAAAGCGCTAAAAGAAAATGCAGACAAAAACAAAAAACTACAAGGGCGTCTGGGTGTCTCAGTGGTTGAGCATCTATCTGCCTTTGGCTCAGTTTGTGATCCTGGGGTCCTGGAATGGAGTCCTGCATCAGGCTCCCTACAGGGAGCCTGCTTCTCCCTCTGCCTATGTCTCTGCCTTTCTCCGTGTCTCTTGAATAAATAAATAAAATCTTTGGGGGGAAAAAACAGTAATAGTAACAACAACAACAAAAACTACCTACACCAAGAATGCCAAGCAAAACAGTCCTTCAAAAACTAGAGATAAAGACTTTCTCAAACAAAAGCTGAGGGAGGGATCCCTGGGTGGCGCAGCGGTTTGGCTCCTGCCTTTGGCCCAGGGCGCGATCCTGGAGACCCGGGATCGAATCCCACATCAGGCTCCCGGTGCATGAAGCCTGCTTCTCCCTCTGCCTATGTCTCTGCCCCTCTCCCTCTCTCTCTCTGTGACTATCATAAATAAATAAAAATAAAAATAAATTTAAAAAAAAAAACAAAAGCTGAGGGAGTTCCTCAACACACCTTCCTTATAAGAAATGCTAGAATTCTTCAAACTGAAATCAAAGGATACTAATTAATAACATGAAAACATATGAAATTCTAACACTCACTGACAAAGTATATATTCAAATACAGACTAATACTGTACTGATGATGTGCACATCACTTGCAACTCTATTATAAAAGTTAAAAACAAAACTACTAAAAAAAGACAGTCATTATGTAATAATAAAGGGGTCAACTCATCAAAAGGATATAAAAATTGTAAATACACATGCAACCAATATCAGAGAACTTAAATATATAAAGTAAATATTAACCAAGCTAAAAGGACACATAAATAGCAATACCCACTTTCAAAAATAGATAGATCATCCCAACACAGTAAGCAAATACTGGGCTTGGAAAACACTTTAGACCAAGTAGACCTAATAGTTATGTATAGAACATTCCATCCAATAGCAGCAAAATACACATTCTTCTTAGGCACATAGAAAACATTCTCTAGGATGGATCACATGTTAGGCCTCAAAATAAACCGTAACTAATGTAAAGGACTAAAAGTATACCTCGTATCTTTTCCAACCATAATGGTATGAAACTAGAAATCAACAGCAGGAGGAAAATGAGAACATTCAAAAAAATGCAGAAATTATATGCCAGGCCCCTGAACAACCAATAGGTCAAAACAAAAATCAAAAGAGAAATAAAAAAATATGCTAAGATAAAGATGGAAAAAAAAAAATCAAAACTTGTAGTAAAAAGGGTTCTAAGAAGGAAGTTTAAACCAATAAATATCTACCTTGAGAAAAAAGAAAACTCCCAAATAAACAATCTAACTTTACACTTCAAGGAGCTAGAAAAAGAACTGCTAACCAAAGTTAGCAGAAAGAAGTAAATAATAAGATTATTTTTATCTTTTTCAAAAAACTTTATTTGTACACACATATGGGGCAGAGGGGCAAGGAGAAGCAGACTCTCTGCCAAGCAGGGAGCCAGGCATCGGACTCAATCACAGGACTCCTGGATTATGACCTGAGCAAGGAAGGTGTTTAACCAACTGAGCCACCCAGGTGCCTGGGGTTTTGTTTTGTTTTGTTTTAAATAGATTTTATTTTTTCATTTTAGAGAGAGAGAGCAAGCAAGAGCTGGGGAGGCAGAGGGAACAAGAGAAGTAAACTCCCCGTGAGCAAGGAGCCCAATGTGAGGCTCAATCCCAGGACCCTGGGATCAGGACGTGAGCCAAAGGCAAATGTTTAACCAAGTGAGACACCCAAGAATCCCTGTTTTGTTTTTAAGATAAAACTGACAAACCTTTGGATTGGCTAATCATGCAAAAAGATTCAAATAAATCATATTATAAATGATACTGAAGAAATGAAAAATCATAAAATACTACTATAAACAATTACACTCCAACAAATTGGATAATCTGGAAGAAATGGATAAACGACAATCATACAACCTACCAAGACATAATCATGAAGAAAAAAAAAAATCTGGGCAGCCCGGGTGGTTCAGCAGTTTGGTGGCGCCTTCAGCCCAGGGCGTGATCCTGGAGACCCGGGATCAAGTCCCATGTCGGGCTCCCTGCATGGGGCCTGCTTCTCCCTCTGCCTGTGTATCTCTGCCTCTCTCTCTCTCTCTCTCTCTCTCTCTCTGTCTCATGAATAAATAAATAAAATCTTTAAAAGAAAAAAGAAGAAAAAAAATCTGAACAAACCATAACAAAAGAAGATTGAAACAGTAATCAAACATCTTGAACAAAGAAAAGCCTATGACCAGATGACTTGACTGGTGAATTCTATCAATAATTTAAAGAACATAGATGCAAAAATCCTCAACAAAATACTAGGAAACCTAATTCAACAGCACATTTAAACAATCACATAACATGATAAAGTCAAATTTATACCTGGGATGCAAGGAACGGTTCAACATATGCAAATCAACAAATGTATTATATTCCAGTTAACAAGATCAATATGATCACAGTTCATATGACCATCTCAATAGCTAACATCTCAATAGCTAATGACAAGCTTACACCATATTCAATGATAAAATGCTAAAAGCTAAACATCTAAGATCAGGAACAAGACAAAGATACCAATTCTCACCCTTTCTATTCAATATAGCATTGGAAGTCCTAACTAGAGGATTTGGGCAAGAAAAAGAAAAGGCATCCAAATTGGAAAAGAAGTAAAATCTCTATTTGCAGATGACATGATCTTATATAGAAAAGAACCCAAAGGGACACATGGGTGGTTCAGTCAGTTAAGCCTTGGGCTCAGGTCCCGATCCCAGGGTCCTGGGATTGAGCCCCGTGTTGGGCTCCCCGCTCAGCTGGCAGTATGCTTCTCCCTCTCTCTCTGCACCTCCCACCCTTCACCCTGTGCTCTCTAGCTCAGATAAATAAAATATTTTTTTAAAAGAGAAAAAGACCAAAAAAACCAAAGACAAAGACAAGACAAAACCAAGACAAAGAAACCAAAGACTTCACCAAAAAATTTTAGAATAAACAAATTCAATAAATATGCAGACACAAAACCAATATACAAAAATTGCACTGAACCATCCAAAAAAAATTAAGAAAACAATCTCACTTACAATAGCTTTAAAAGGAATGAAATTTAAAACTAATAAAAATTTTTAAAAATAATAAAATTTTAAAAATAAAAGAATGAAATACTTAGAAATAAATTTAACCAAGGAACTGAAAGATCTATACACTAAAAAGTCTATGATACTGATGAAAGAAACTGAAGACAACACAAATAAATGGCAAGTTACTCCAGGCTCATGAATTGGAAAAATTAACAATGTTAAATGTGCATACTACTCAAAGCAATCTACAAATTCAAGGCAATCCCTACCAAAATTCCAGTGACATTTTTCAAGAAATAGAGGAGGGAAAGGTCCTAAAATCCATGATACCAAAATGAATTCCAAGTAGTCAAAGTAACCTTGGGCTAAAAGAACAAAGCTGAAGGCATTACACGTCTTGATTTCAAAATCTATTACAAAAAAAAAAAAAAAAAATCTATTACAAAGCTATGGTATTGGCATAAAGAGTCATAGACTAATGGAACAAAACAGAGAGCCCAGAAATAAACCCATACATCTACAGTCAACTGATCTTCAACAATGGTGGCAGAAACACATAATGAGGAAACAATAGTCTCTTTAATAAATGGTGTTGGAAAACTGGCTATTCACATGCAAAAGTACAGAACTGGACCATTATCTCACACAAAAATCAACTCAAAATAAATTAGACTTAAATGTAAGACTTGATGTTGTAAAACCTAAAGAAACCTAAAGAAAAAACGGGGAAAAGTTTCTTGACATTAGCCCAGGAATGATTTTTTGCATAGGCCCCCAAAAGCAAAAGTAATCAAAGCAAAAAGATGGTGGGATTACATTAAACTAAAAAGCTTCTGCACAGCAAAGAAAACAATCAGCAGAGTGAAGAGACAACCCACAGAAAGAGAGAAAATATTTGCAAACCATACATCTAATTAGGGGTAATATCTGAAATACACAAGTAACTCAACTCAACAGCAAAGAAACAAATAATTCAAACTAAAAAATAAGCAAAGGATCTGAGAAGACACATCTTCAAAGAAAACGCATAAATGGCAACAGGTATATGAAAAGATGCTCAATATCACTAGTTATCAGGGAAAGCAAATCAAACCCAGGAGATATCACCTCACACCTGTTAGAACAGCTATTACCAAAAAGATAAAAAGTAACATGAACTGATGAGGATGATCCAGCAATCCCACTTCTGGATATACAGCCAAAAATGAAAGGATATCAGGATCTCAAAAAGATGTCTGCACTTCCATGTTCATTGGAAGCATTATTCACAATATATGCATGGAAAAAACCAGTGTCCACTGACAGATGAATAAAGAAATTAGGATACATAGTATCCCATTACACACACACATAGCACTAAAAGATGGAAATCCTGCCACTTGCATCAACATAGATAAACTGAAGGATACTATATGCTAAGTAAAATGAGCCAGACAGAAATTGACAAATACTGCATGAACTCACTTATATGTGGAATCTAAAAAAGTCAAACTCAAAAAACAGGAAGTAAATTGGCAGTTGCCAGGGGCTAGGTAGTTGGGACATGGAAAAACTGAAGAGTACAAAGTTTTAGTAACGCGGGATGAGTAAGTTCTGGAGATCTAATATACAGCATGGTGACTACAGTTAATAATGCTCTACTGTGTACTTGCTATCTATCTACTAAGAGGGTAAATCTGAAGTGCTTTCAGGGCCAAATAAAAAGGGAGGAGGAGAGAACTGTAAGGTGACGGATATGTTAATTATTTGTTTGCAGTAACCACTTCACAAATATATATATATGTGCATATACATATGTATGTGTATATATACATATGTATATCAATCAAATCATCCTATTCTCCTGAATTATATATAATGTTTTATTTGTCACTTTAAGCCTCAGTAAAGGGCAGCCCAGGAGGCTCAGTGGTTTAGCGCCACCTTCAGCCCAGGGCGTGATCCCGGACACCAGGGATGAAGTCCCACGTCCGGCTCTCCGGCTCTCTGCATGGAGCCTGCTTCTCCCTCTGCCTGTGTCTCTGCCTCTCTCTCTCCTCTCCGTGTATTCTCATGAATAAATAAATAAATAAACCTTAAAAAAAAAAAAGCCTCAGTAAAGCTAGAAAGATCAGGGAAGGAATCTATATAGCAGTACTATTCACAATGGCCAAAAAGTTTAAACAACAGATGAATGGATAAACAAAATGTGGTATAATCGTAATATAGAATATTCTTCAGCCATAAAAAGAAATGAAATTCTAGGGCAGCCGGGTGGCTCAGTGGTTTAGTGCTGCCTTCAGCCCAGGGTGTGGTCCTGAAGTCCCAGGATCAAGTCCCACATCAAGCTCCCTGCAAGGAGCCTGCTTCTCCCTCTGCCTGTGTCTCTGCCTCTCTCTCTCTCTCTTTCTCTATGTCTCTCATAAATGAATAAAAAAAAATCTTTAAAAAATGTGATATAAACTAATTTTTAATTAGGTAAAGCATAATTTACCTGTCACAGTAGCCAAAAAAAGTTATTGAAATTTGTAATTAATTGAAGATCATTGAAATTTGTAAATACACAGTTTTAATTTGCTTCTACCCCAAACCATTAATTAAGGTAAAAAAAATTATCCTTTAGAGTTATGATTTACACTCTTCCATTCTGTGCTTTGTCTCCTTAAAGAGGTGCTAATGATCAGCAAATTAACCAAAAAATTTTGTAGTTAAAGAAATAAAAAGCTAAGAATTTAAGTACTCTGAAACCCAGGTCATCAAATGTTAGCTATAAACAATATAGAGGGCTCGTCAAGTGTCTCTGCTGTAACAGTACTGATTAAATAGTCCTTTCAAAAAATCTGTCTCTTAGGATTTTGAGTAAAATTCACTACTCAAGGTAAAGACCTACTAATTATAACTTTTCCTGCCTAAGCTCTGTAAGAAAACTTTAATACCCATAACTATAGTGACTATGATTATGTGAGGTCCTAGAGGTATATCCAATTATCTCTAGAGATGCCTTGGAATTTTCCCAAACAACTTAGTTTAGCTTAAATTAGCTTAAAATGTAAACAAGAATCACAATGCACTTTCAGAAATGGGGACATACTATATACAGGTACACAGCAGGTGCTTAAATGATATATAATACTCTTTCCTCCACATTTTTTTATTTGTTCTTTTCCAATGTGCCTCAGTTCTTAGCTAAGGATCCTAGGATGAATAGTACCACTAAACAAGGTGGTATTCCTATCGTGTGAATTCAGCTTTGTTTCCTATTCATCCATTCACTCACTCATTTTTTTTTTTTTTAAGATTTTATTTATTTATTCATAGAGACAGAGAGAGAGAGAGGCAGAGACACAGGCAGAGGGAGAAGCAGGCATCATACAGAGAACCTGACGTGGGACTCGATCCAGGGTCTCCAGGATCACGCCCTGGGCTGCAGGCTGCGCTAAACCACTGCGCCACCGGGGCTGCCCACTCATTTCTTTAAATAAAATTTACTATATGCCAAATTTTGTGCTTTTCCCTGCCTTCTCACTACAGTCTTACTACAAGGCAAGAAATAGTTATATAGATGATATTTCTTTCTCCTAAGAAGTAAGTAGAAGCAATTCAATATACAGCAAAAAAACAAAATACAGCATTTTGGGGGAGAATGGAAACTAAATCTGGAAGTCAACTATTCAGGATAGGATAAGAAAATAACTAGAAGCTATTAAAAGCAAACATTACTCAAAAAACAAAAAAGCATATGGTAATATATATATCACTTTCTATGCTTATCATTCTAAAGAAAAAAACTATAAAAAAGATTGTCTAACTATGATTTCTAAACTACTAATAAAGGAAAAACATTCCAAGTCAAAAAATCTAGGAACTTAAACTTTCTCCAGAAACTAATACACAAACAATACATGAAAGCCAATATTCAAATATTTATTATAGTATACTACCAGGAATCAAAAAACCAACCTCAGGCTAATAACCTCCAGCACATTCTTGGGATAACAGAGAAGACATAGTCCTGAGGTGCAATATTTTTATCTATATCATGATGATCTACTGCAAGTTCCAAAAAGAAATTATGAGTGGAGGAGAAAAAAAAATTTAGAACAAAAGTATTAAAACTATGAACTGCCCCACTGTGCTTAAACAAATGATTGTCTAGTGAGGAAGAGTAAAAATAGGAAAAGTACTTGGAACTAAGTTTTAATTTGCTCTAAGATTCTTAACAGTAAAAGGGAGTAATGTAGGAGATGGAAAGTAAGACTTTTGAGTATCATTATCTGTCAGTCAGAAGAGTTAATCTTTATTCTACTTACACAGAAAATTTTCATTGATCAAGATGCTATGGGAGCACCTGGATAGCTCAGGTGGTTAAGTATCTGCCTCTGGCCTCGGTCATTATCCCGGAGTCCCAGGATTGAGCTCCATATGGGGAGGGACTAAGCCCCACATCAGGCTCCCCGCTCAGCAGGGAGTCTGCTTCTCCCTCTGCCCCTCACCCCACTCTCTTCTCTCTCACTCTCACTCTCTTGCTCTAACTAAATGAAATTTTTTTTTAAGATTTTATTTATTTATTCATGAGAGACACAGAGAGAGGCAGAGACAGAGGCAGAGGGAGGAGAAACAGGCTCCATGCAGGAGCCCAATGCGGGACTCGATCCTGAAACTCTGGGATCACATCCTGGGCTCAACTGCTGAACCACCCAGGAGTCCTGAATTTTTCAAATCTTATACCTCCTCCTATTACAAGGCTCCTCCTTCCCAATGTCTACATTAAATATCCTCTTACTCGGGCGCCTGGGTGGCTCAGTTAAGCGTCTCCCTTCGATTCAGGTCATAATCCCAGGGTCCTGGAATCAAGCCTCACATCAGGCTCTGCTCAGCAGGAAGCCAGCTTCTCCCTCTCCTCTGCCTGCTGCTCCCCCTGCTTGTGCTATCAAATAAATAAATAAATATCCTCTCATTGAGTGAATTATTATGCCTACAATGTTCGTTGTAAAAGAGACTCATTTTCTATAAGATCATTTAAGCATAAGTTCTACTACTTTTCTTTTTAGAAAATACATTCTCACAAAATAATTTATCTGTAGGCAGACTTACTTTTAAGTTTGCTAAGGCTATGTTCCCAGAAGACAATAATAGATGTTCTATAGATGATCAAATATGAAACATAAAACTACAGACTTACAATAGAGACTTGGCCTTACATGCTCTAGGAGCAGAGACTCAAGGAGTCACTAATTCTGTCCAAAAGAGAGGTCGAAGGTTTATAAAAGGGGTTTGCCAATCACAACAGATGAAAAGTATTCGTAAAGGTACAAAGAAAATAGCATATGCAAACAAGGACTGCAAGGTGTGTTCAGAAATTAAAGAACAAGGGGCAGATTAAAGATATACTAGTAAAGAAAAATCAACATCTGAATGATTGATTAAATAAGGGTCAATGAAGAATATAAAAAAATCAGATGACTCAGGTTTTCTGCTTAAGTGGAGTGTATTTAGAGTATGGCATTCACTGAGATAAAAGGATGATAAAGGGGACAATAATATGGAACAAGAATGAACTTGTTTTTGGAAAGGAAGTTTGAGGTGACAAATATTCTGTTGACATTAGGAAACACAATTCATTTGTGTTTCCTTAATGAAAATAAGCTTGAAAAAAAGAACTGGGTATTACCAGTATATAAAGTGATGTACATGGGATCCCTGGGTGGCACAGCGGTTTGGCGCCTGCCTTTGGCCCAGGGCGTGATCCTGGAGACCCAGGATCGAATCCCACGTCGGGTTCCTCCCTCTGCCTATGTCTCTGCCTCTCTCTCTCTCTCTCTCTCTGTGACTATCATAAATAAATAAAAATTAAAAAAAAAAAAAAGAAGAAAGAAAGAAAAGAAAGAAAAAAGAAAAGAAAAGAAAAGAAAAGAAAAGAAAAGAAAAGAAAAAGAAAAGAGAGAGCAAGCAAGGCAAGCCCAGCTCCACAGCTTTAAACATAATACTCCACAACAAAAATTTCAATTCAAGGAGTGGAAAATTATGCACACAGCTTCCAATAAACATGTATACCACAATGTTAATAGCACCTGGGTAATAAAAATAATTTCTAAAAAATAAAAGCTCATCCATACATTTTACCAAATGATGATAATGGTAATAAAAACGACAGTGACAAGTTCCTCAAAAAGTTAAACACAGGGATCCCTGGGTGGCGCAGCGGTTTGGCGCCTGCCTTTGGCCCAGGGCGCGATCCTGGAGACCCGGGATCGAATCCCACGTCAGGCTCCCGGTGCATGGAGCCTGCTTCTCCCTCCTCCTGTGTCTCTGCCTCTTTCTCTCTCTCTATGTCTATCATGAATAAATAAATAAATCTTTAAAAAAAAAAAAAAAGTTAAACACAGAATTACTGTGATTCGGCAATACTACTCCGAGATATACAGCCAAAATAATTGAAAGCAGGGATTCAGATATTTGTATACCAACACTCCCAAAAGCCAAAACATAGTAACTCTACTAGTATCCATGGACAGATGAACAGATAAACAAAATGTACTATAAACATACAAAGACCGATTAAGCTACCAATGATAACAAAAAAGCCCCCCCAAAAAAATTTTTTTAATGATAACAAAAGAGAATGAAGTTCAGATTCATGCTACAGAATGATCACAGGTAGAACATTATCAGGGCTAGTCACAGAGAGTAAAGGGAAGTTATTGCTAATGTTTAATTTTTGTTTTAGGTGATAGAGAAGTTTTGGGATACTGGTGTTGGCTACATAACATTGTGAATGTATTTAATATTTAATACTCCTGAAGTGTAAACTTAAAAATGGTCAAAATGGTAAGCTACATATGTATATTTTATCACCAAAAGAAATATGGTAATAGCAGCTATGACTTATTTTGTGTTTTACCATATGCCAGGCACTGTGTCTTTTAAAGAATATATAAGAATTAACTCCGTAAAAACCCTATTATATGGGTATTATCAATCCCCACTTTATAGATGAGGAAATAAAGCAAGACAATCTGTATAACTAACATACAACTAGTAACTGGTGAGTTAGAATTTGAATCCAGTCAGTCTCACTCCTGGTGCTCTTAACTTATGCTACTTCTATAATTTTATTAATGAATGATTAATAACAGCAAAGAAAAGCTAAATTTGCTGATCATTATTTGAGGAATAAATGAAAAAAAGGTAAAATTTTTTTAAGATGTTATTTATTTATTCACAGAGATACACAGCCACTGGGGCTGCCCAAAAGGTAAAATTTTTTAAAAGTAAAATTACGGGCAGCCCATGTGGCTCAGCAGTTTGGCACCGCCTTCAGCCCAGGGCGTAATCCTGGAGACCTGGGATCAAGTCCCACATTGAGCTCCCGGCATGGAGCCTGCTTCTCCCTCTGCCTGTGTCTCTGCCTCTTTCTCTGTGTCTCTCATGAATAAATAAATAAAATCTTTTTAAAAAATAAAAAATAAAAAAATAAAAATAAAATAAAGTAAAATTACTATTAATAATTAGATGAATAAAGAAAATAAAAATATATTTCAAAAAAACATGTTCAGCTTAGAGCCCATAAAGTTCACAGCTTATACAATAAAAGGTACCAAATTAAAGGTTTAAGAACTATGAAGTATGGGGGTGCCTGGGTGGCTCAGCATTTGGGAATCTGCCTTCAGCCCAGGGCTTGATCCTCCCACATCGGGCTTCCTGCATGAAGCCTGCTTCTCCCTCTGCCTGTGTCTCTGCCTCTCTATAATCTTTAATAATAATAATAATAATAATAATAATAATAATAATAATCCCATTCCACTAGTAGTTGATTTTTATCCACTATATTTTACTTCACATTGAAGTCTGAAAGAAGTAGTAATAAGGGATACAACATAGCAATACTTGGGCAGCCTGGGTGGCTCAGTGGTTTAGCACCGCCTTCAGCCCAGGGCATGATCCTGGAGTCCCAGGATCAAGTCCCACGTCAGGCTCCCTGCATGGAGCCTGCTTCTCTCTCCGCCTGTGTCTCTGCCTCTCTCTCCTCTCTGTGCATTCTCATGAATAAATAAATAAAATCTTTAAAAAAAAAAGAAAAAAACAATGCTTCATGTAGAACATTTGGTACCACTCAGGTTTCCAATGAAGGAAAAGCATGAACTTGATAACAAATCTCAGGATAACAGAAATCTTGTTAACCATGCACCAACGTCATAGGCATACTTCAGTGTGCAATGACAGACCACACTAGAATAGTTTCCATATACAACTTTAAGTCACTCTGAAATTAGCTACTTTACCTTAGAGGAGGTCAACAAAACCCTAGAACATATTTTGCAGCCCATCCTCTACTACTGAATAATCTAATTATAGAACTAGAAAGTGATGCCACTAGATTTCAACTATTACATTCTATGCACTGTGTCCCAACACAAAGAGACATCACACTATTGGCTCTCAGAATGTGAAAACTTAACATCCTAATTTTTAACAACAAAGGTCCATGGCAGATAAGAAGTTAATCTGTAAAAAAACGAACAATCTCTACTTCATATGTCGTTGTGAGAACTGAATAAGCTAACAGAGGCAAAGCCCCAAGAATTAATTTAAATCATGCCCTGTGAGGTTGGTGATAGACTGGGATCTTTGGTGAGAAAGCCTAGCCAAAATACCACATGCCAAAAAAAAAAACAAAAACAAAAACAAAAACCACATGCTAGTGGTAGTCATACTTGAAGATTCAAAAGCTTCTGATCACAACAAACACTAATAACAAGCAATTTAAAAACCACCTTAATGTCATTTCATCCTCAATTTCTACATTCTCTTTGCTATTTTTTATTTGGAAGATGACATACCCACAGTATAAAAAAGGATTAACTAAGTATAAATTTAACTTTTAAAATATATGGCTGAAGCCCTAGCTCACATTCATATGATGAACTGGAAAATTATGGAAATACAATAAATAACCAATAATACCTAATCTTCTTTCATTAAGCAATATAAAGAATAAAGCCAAATACAAGATTTTAAAATATGTGCCAGATTCAATGCTTTATGTTACCAAGTGAAAAACATTCAATATGTTCTTAAAGGTCTCTAAGGATGGTGATCTACAAGGGTTTCTTTAAATGTTCAGTAGTCCGTAAGATCTAATAGAAATTAATTCTATTTAGAGTGAATGTCAAAAGACATCATCTATTTTAGTTCTCCACAATAACATCCACTACTTTACTACAAATATTTATTCATTCAATATTTGACTAATCCAGGTTAAATAATTCTTATTCAGGGTCACCTGCCTGGCTCAGTCGGTTAATCTCAGGATTGTTAAATTTGAGCCCCACGTTGGGTGTAGAGATTGCTTAAAAATAAAATCTTTAAAAACCCAATAATAATTATTGGGGCTCCTGGGTAGCTCAGTCGGTTAAGTATCTGCCTTCAGTCCAGATCATGATCTCAGGGCCCTGGAATGGAGCCCTGCATCAAGCTCCCTGCTCAGCCTCTCTCTCTGCCATTCCCCCTGCTTTTATGCACCACTCTCTTTCTGTCGAAAGAAAGAAAGAAAGAAAGAAAGAAAGAAAGAAAGAAAGAAAGAAAGAAAGAAAGAAAGAAAGAAAGAAAGAAAGAAGGGGGAGAGGGAGGGAGGGAGGGAGGAAGAAAAGAAGAAAAAAAGAAAAAAGAAATTATTTCTTATTCGTTAAACTTTCCATAAAGAATCCATCTTCTGATTTCTCATCATTTCCTGGAGACTATGCTAGAACTAGTCCACAGTTTTTTCTGTGGACTATACTAGTCCACAGTTTTTTCATATCATACCTAGCATAAGAAACTGAAAATTAAAAAAAAAAAGAAACTGAAAATTAGTTACAATATTAATAAAATGCTTACATAAATTACAGGAATTACCATGTGGTGATACAACATATACCTGTAAAACATTATTTAAGCGTCAAAGAGCATTATTATCCTGTAATAAAGTTTCTGCTAAATTTCTGAGCTGTATAATTTTATTTTTTTAAAAGATTTTATTTATTTATTCATGAGAGAGAGATGAGAGAGATGCAGAGAGACAGGCAGAGAGACAGGCAGATGGAGAAGCAGGCTCCCCACAAGGAGCCCAATACGGGACTCGATCCAGCATCCTGGGATCACGCCCTGGGCCAAAGGCAGACACTCAACCGCTGAGCCACCCAGGTGTCCCAGAGTTGTATAATTTTATTAAGAACTATAATTAGGGGATGCCTGGGTGGCTCAGCGGTTGAGTGTCCGCCTTCGGCCCAGGGCGTGATCCTGGGGTCCCAGGATCAAGTCCCACATCAGGCTCCCTGCAAAGCCTGTTTCTCCTTCTGCCTATGTCTCTGCCTCTATGTCTCTCATGAATAAATAAAATGTTTTTAAAAAGAACTATAGTCAGCTTTTTATATTAAATAACCTAACAATTAGCTACATGATTCGTACTGTTACCTATCAAAGTTTCTTGTTTTACAAAAAAGGATATCAAGAAAAGATTCTCCCAAAGAATCTGTGACAATTTACAGCTTATAAAGAATTTTCACATCTTTCATCTTGTAATCTTTTAAAAAACTCGTAGATGGGGCTTGAACAAATTCATAAAAATTTAAAGGGCATTTTGGTATATCAAAAAGTACCCTATATGGGATATCAAAGTGAGTACAATTACAGGTTCCATCGCCTTGTAAATTCTTGAATTGTCACTTAACTTTCTTAGACTAAAATCTCTCATGTCACAAAAGGAAAAGTATCATTTATCTCAAACTATACAGATAACTGGGTAAGGTACATAAAATAATCTTTAGAACACAATCAAATAATAACTGCATCCAAGCTAGGCCTTACATATAGACACAACTATTCTTCTGCTTCCCTTAAACAGGAAAATGTCTCAAAGAGGAGTCTATGGTTGCTGTCTCCATTCCCCAACCTCACTCTTGCACTCCATCCTCAAACCTTTCTACAACCTATCTTCTATTTCCACTGAGCCTACACTTAACAAAGTTGAAATCCTCACCAAATCTAGCAGATACGAGTCAATGCCAAATATTTATCTCTCACTGAACCCCATAACCTAGAACTATTACTTACCACCAAGTATAAAAACTCTACACGGATGTCTAATTGGCACCTCAAACTTAACAGAACTCATGATTTTCCACAAAACCTCTTCTCCCCTCCAGAATTACCTATTCCAGTTACCTTCTAGGGAGAATTACCTTCTCCCCTCCAGAATTACCTATATCCAGTTAAAATACACTACCAATCTTCTAATTGCATTAAGTCCCAGGATTTTTCTCACTGGTCATAATTCAGTCAGCAGGTCCTACTAATTAATTCAGTCTTCGACACAGCCCAAATCTACCCATTTCTCTCCTCTACTGTGTTCTGGTTCAAGCCAGAAATTAAAATCTCTCTCACCCATCCTAAATACAATAGCCTATAAAGATCTCCTTGGTTCCATCTTTGTTACCTAACTATCCTCACTCCTTATCCTCAGAATCCAGAATCTACTCCCCAAACACAGCAGTCACAGTGATCTTCATCAAGAGGCACTCCCTTGCTTTGAGCTCTTCAATAACTTTCTTTTATAACTAAGAAATCTTTACTATGGTTTACAAAACCTTAAATGACTTAGCCCCTACCTCTGGCCTCATATTGTACTCCTCTGCCCCTTGCACACTACACTCCAGCCACACTGACCTATATGTTCCTCTAACACTCCAAAAGTTCAATCGGCTTTGTTACCTGGTTTCCCAAAGCCTGGAATGCTCATCCTCTCATAATTACCCATTACAGACTCCCTCTCCACAGGCTAATCTCAACTTCAAGGTCACCTACTCAAAGATCCTTCCCTGTCCACAATCTAAATCACCTCCTCTAACTCCACTTACTCTTTGTCACATGACCTTTTAATTTTAATCTCTTTTACAGTACCGGTCTGTGATTTTTTTACTACTGGTATTTTCCTATTAGAATGAAAGTTTCTGAGAAGGGACCTTGCCTGCTTTACTCCTATATTCCCAGCACCTAAAATAGCAACTGGCAAACAGTAGCTGTATTCAATAAAGTATGTGCCCAAGAAATTAATGGGGAATTTCTACTCACACTTCTTAAGAAGTTCAGAGGCAGAAATTAATTTCCCTGATCTCCCCAGGCTCCTGATACTATGTCCTTTATTCTTCTCACTTACTGTTTTTATTACAGTACCTGTCACAATTTATTTCATTTATCTGTTTACATACCTGTCTTCCCCTCCTGAAGAGTGAAACTTCTTAGGGTCAAGAAGCCTCTAAAATCCATTTTTGTATCACAACACCAAGCACAGTTTGGACGCAAAGCAGCAGGTCAAAAAACCTTTGCTGGATGTAGAGGATGAGACCAACTAACATGCACTGAATATTACACAAAGAACATTTCCCGAGAATTATCTCTTTAATCTTTACAATAATCCTGGGAGACAGGTACAACTATTTTCTACATTTTGGAAATGACAAAATACCCATGAAAGTTATAAATAACTTGCCTGAGTTAATTATATAAGTGGCAAACTAATCTACCTAATCAACCTACTCTGCCTAACATCCAAATCAATGCTCTTATCCACAACTGTTTCCAAAAACCATAAGCTGTACTCAATAAAAGTATACTACTTAAATGCCAAAAGCAGGAGTTTCGACACTGATAATATATCATACTGGACAACAATGCTGAAAATATTATGAAACAGTCAAAAATGGGGGAGAATATAGAGCCTTGCTACATGTTGAAAGCAACTGATTAAAATTGGAATTCTTTCCCAAACACTCGGAACATTTTTGAGTAGAAAAATGTCAATAAAACAAAACTGGTAACTGAAAAAAAAAAGTGGTAAAATGGGTACAGTTCCCAACATGTTACAGATGCAGTCCTTAAGAAAATGATAGTTGAGGGATCCCTGGGTGGCGCAGCGGTTTGGCGCCTGCCTTTGGCCCGGGGTGCGATCCTGGAGACCTGGGATCGAGTCCCATGTCAGGCTCCCTGCATGGAGCCTGCTTCTCCCTCTGCCTGTGTCTCTACCT
Source organism: Canis aureus (assembly GCF_053574225.1). Classification (NCBI taxonomy): domain Eukaryota; kingdom Metazoa; phylum Chordata; class Mammalia; order Carnivora; family Canidae; genus Canis; species Canis aureus. The sequence continues at coordinate 44,827,536 of NC_135635.1, read as the reverse complement.
CTCTCTCTCTCTCTCTCTCTCTCTCTCTCTCTCTCTGTGTGACTATCATGAATAAATAAATAAAATCTTAAAAAAAAAGAATGTTAAAAAAAAAAGAAAATGATAGTTGATAACTGAGAAGAGGTAACATCTTAATTTTTTTTTAAGATTTATTTATTTATTTTATGATAGACACAGAGAGAGAGAGAGAGAGGCAGAGACACAGGAGGAGAGAGAAGCAGGCTCCATGCCAGGAGCCCGATGCGGGACTTGATCCCAGAACTCCAGGATCGCGCCCTGGACCAAAGGCAGGCGCCAAACCGCTGAGCCACCCAGGGATCCCCACATCTTAATTTTTAAGACAAGCACTCTCAAGCCTTCATGTTCATAAAGTCGCAACTGCTATAAACACACACACAAAAAAAACATGTCAAATCAGTTTGTTTTTAAGAAATTATTTTGGGCATATAACGAAAGGCAACATTTTCTATCATTTACACTACTTTTTCCCCCTGGCATGTAGGCCAAATTTTAAGTGAAATCACATGTTCTAACTGCCACATCCTACTGACTAACTTTTCTGAGGAACAGACAAGTATCATCACGTGAAGCAGAGATGGGGGGGGGGGAACCCAGTAGAGCTGACGACACAACTGGTCTCTTGTTAGGCCTAATGCAAAGATTTCCAAAGTGATAAAAAGATGCCAATGTTATGTGCTGAGCTGCTGTTAGGCCTTCCCACTAGTTATCAAGTCCATTTCGGCCATTTAAAAATCCTTCAGCAATGTTTGTAAAAATTCACAGAACTGGACATCTAAAAAAAGAGTGAATTTTACTAAGTATAAACTATTACTAATAAATTTGACTTTCAAAAGCTAACAAAAAATAAAAAATCAATTTTAAAAAATAGCTGACAAATACCATAAACATGACAAAAAAAAAATGTTTTTACTCCTCAGTAAAAATCATCTGATTTTGTCAGATCCCAAAATAAATGTCAAGTTCTAAGGCTTTAAAAAACAGGGTTGGAGGTAAGACACTGGACTTACATCATGTGTTATATACTATATTATCATAATAAAGTTACGGTAGAGAAAAGCTTCCGAAAAAAATCATAATAGAAAATACACTTGAAGTACTGTACTGTAAAAAAAAAAAAAAAAAAAACATGTTTAAGTAGACCTGAGCAGTTCAAACCCAAGTTGTTCAAGGGTCAACTGTATTCTGAAGTTTCAAGTATCAAGAGGTCAATCGAACACCTGCTTATCTAGTTTCCAAAGTCCGTGAATATGAATCACCAATGTAAAAAGCTAGCAACCTGTGTCCTCACCAGTGTAGCCTCAAACTGTCGGCAACCTAGTTTTTATTACAAAAATGGTTAAAGAAATGACATTTGGGTGAGATCTACTAAATATGCTTTGTATCTATCTCTCCTCTAGGTTATATTTCTGAATCAAGTAATCACCCAATCACATTACGCTTCCTCAGAAGTCACAAACTTGAACATCTGAAGCAGCCTAATGAAAGACAAAAAGGCCGTTACTATGCTGAACCAAAAACTGCTTGAAAGAATTCAAATTTTAAAACACATTGTTGGGATCCCTGGGTGGCGTAGCGGTTTAGCGCCTGCCTTTGGCCCAGGGCGCGATCCTGGAGACTCAGGATCGAATCCCACATCGGGCTCCCGGTGCATGGAGCCTGTTTCTCCCTCTGCCTATGTCTCTGCCTCTCTCTCTCTCTGTGTGACTATCATAAATAAATAAAAATTAAATAAATAAATAAATAAATAAAATAAAAAAATAAAACACATTGTTAAGTGGTGTTGTAGTAACCAGCTATGCATATAAAAAATTGAATTAGATCCTTGCCTCACGTCATACATACACACACAAAAACTTTTCTTCCAGGCAGAATCAAGACTTAAATGTCAAATTAATTAATTAATTAATTAATTTTTTAATAGATTGTATTTATGAGAGAAAGAGAGAATCCAAAGCAGATCCCACACTGAGCACAGAGCCAAATATGGGGCTCAATCCCACTTCAAAATGATGACCTGAGCCAAAACCAAGAGAAACCAAGAGTTGGGTGCTTAACTAAGCCAAGGCAACTGAAAACTTTTAGAAAAAATATGCAAAACTCTTAATGACTCTGGGGTATGGAACAGATTTCTTAAGATATAAATGAATAAGAAAAATAGTGATAGATTTAATAATCACTTCTATTCAACAAAACCATATAAAAAGTTAACAGATGTACTAAAAGAAAATATTTGCAATTCACTTAATAGACATAAACAGAATATGTCATAAACTCCTCAATTTAAAAAAAAAAACAAAGCTGCTAAAAAAAAAACCCACAAAGCAAGGGTGACTGGGTGGCTCAGTTAGGCAGGCATCTGACTTTTGTTTTTGGCTCAGATCATGATCTCAGGATTTTAAGATTGGCCTCATCTGCGGCTCTGTGCTGGATGTGGAATTTACTTGGGATTCTCTCTCTCCCTCTCCCCCTTTTGTCCGCCCCACTCCACAGACTCCGACACCCTCACCCCTGCTCTGCTGGCAACATACATGTGCACTCGCTTTAAAAAAAAAAAAAAAAAAAAAAAAAGGCAAAGCAATGAGCATGGGGGTGTGGAAGGGAAGAGGCAGAGAGTCAATTTAAAAAGCAGAAACTTAAACAGTCACTCAACATTTGAAAAAATGCTCAATTTCATAATTAACCAAGAAAAATCTTAATTAAAAAATTAAAATGATGTGATATCATCTTATCTGTAAAAATCACATCTGATTCGTAAACATGTAAAAAATCTGACAATGCCATGGATCACAGAATTTGGAAACAGCAAATTCTCATATTCTCATGCTAAAACAAAGTGGGACAATTTTGGAGAGTAATTTGGCAATATCTGATACAGTTCAAAGTTCACATAAGGGCAGCCTGGGGGGCTCAGCGGTTTAGCACGGCCTTCAGCCCAGGGAGTGATCCTGGAGACCTGGTCAAGTCCCACGTCGGGTTCCCTGCATGGAGCCTGCTTCTCCCTCTGCCTGTCTCTCTCTGTCTCTCATGATTAAATGAATAAAAATCTTTAAAAAGGAAAGAAAAGGGGAAGGGAAGGGGAAGGGAAGGGGAGGGGAAGGGGAGGGGAGGGGAGGGGAGGGGAGGGGAAGGGAAGGGAAGGGAGAAGGGAGAAGGGAGAAGGGAGAAGGGAGAAGGGAGAAGGGAGAAGGGAGAAGGGAGAAGGGAGAAGGGAGAAGGGAAGGGAAGGGAAGGGAAGGGAAGGGAAGGGAAGGAAGGGAAGGGAAGGGAAGGGAAGGGAAGGGAAGGGAAGGGAAGGGAGAAGGGAAGGAAGAAGGGAAGGGAAGGGTAGGGAAAAGGGAAGGGAAGGGTAGGGAAAAGGGAAAAGGGAAAGGAAAGGAAAAGGGAAAGGAAAGGAAAAAGGAAAGGAAAGGAAAGGAAAAAGGAAAGGGAAAGGGGAAGGGGAAGGAAAGGAAAGGAAAGGAGATATCCCAATAACTTCCCTTCTGGGTAATATTCACTACAAAACTTCATTCAAACTTAATAATCACACGGGGGCCTGGCTGTCTCAGTCAGAACAGCATGTGACTCTGGATCTTGGGGTTGTGAGTTCAAGCCCCACGTTGGGTGCAGAGATTATTTAAAAATAGATAAACTTTTAAAAAAACAAACTTAGGGGCATCTGGGTGGCTCAGTGGTTGAGCATCTGCCTTTGGTTCAGGTCGTGATCCTGAGGTCCTGGGACCAAGTCCCCCACCTGACTCCCTGCATGGAGCCTGCTTCTCCCTCTGCCTGAGTCTCTGCCTCTCTCTCCCTTTCATGAATAAACAAATAAATCTTAAAAAAAAAAAAAAAAACTTAGTGGGCAGCCCAGGTGGCTCAGCAGTTTAGCGCCACCTTCAGCCCAGGGTGTGATCCTGAAGTCCCGGGCTCAAGTCCCAGTTCGGGCTCCCTGCATGGAGCCTGCTTCTCCCTCTGCCTGTGTCTCTTCCTCTGTGTCTCTCATGAATAAATAAATAAAATCTTTAAAAAAAACAAAAAGCAAAAAACTTAGTAACCACATACATACACATACACCAAAAAAAAAAAAAAAAATTCACACATTTTATCTATACTGCCTGCAATACAAACTGATACTTTCTATCCTATTTTAATTCCTAAACTGATTTCACAAACCCCTATTATAACACAACATGCAAGCTGAAAAACTTGACAAAGACCTTCAATATGTGCACGATATTCCTAATCAGGAATGTTCAATGTAGCATTGTTTTTAAAAGAGAAAAAATTGCAAACAGTCTAAATACCTATCAACATGATAAAAACGGCTGTATTCATAAAATAATGTAACTGTATCCCAGATAAAAGTTATGACTAAAATTAGGTTGAACAACATGAAACTGTCATTTATGTTAGGTCAAAAATGGTAATGTATCACCAATTTCTTATGAATCAAAAATACATGTTTCATGAAAAACAAGTTACAGAATAGGTAGAATATTGTTTACATCAAATTTAAAAACATGCAAAACAATATTCTGATTTATGAGTGTATCTCTATGTAGTAATTACCTAGTAACAGGCATTAGAAATGACCAACACGATGGGCAGCCCTGGTGGCCCAGGGGTTTAGTGCTGACTTCGGCCCAGGGCATGATCCTGGAGACTCGGGATCGAGTTCCACGTGAGGCTCCCTGCATGGAGCCTGCTTCTCCCTTTGCCTGTGTCTCTGCCCCCCACACCCCGTGTATCTCTCATAAATAAATAAAATCTTTAAAAAATAAATAAAAAGAAATGACCAACACCAAATTCATGATAATCATTACTTCTGGGAACAAAGTGCAATGCAATCCAAGAATATGCTTCAAGGGTACGTGCAACCTTAAAAATGGAAAGTAGGAGGGCACCTGGTTGGCTCAGTGGTTGGATGTCTGCCTTTGGCTCAGGGCGTGACCCCGGGGGTCCTGGAATCGAGTCCCACATCCGGCTCCCCACAGAGAGCCTGCTTCTCCCTCTGCCTGTTTCTCTGCCTCTCTCTCAATCTCTGTCATGAATAAATAAATAAAATCTTTAAAAAAAAAAAAAGTAGGAGAAAAATGTCAACATTTGATACAGCTGCATGGTGGATATATGAATGTTAATTATATTTGTCTCTATTCTCCTGAATGTCTGAAATACTTTAAGGAAAAAAATCCATTAGCCAAAAAAAAAAACACACCTGCAGCCTAAATTCAAACCAAAACCCATGCAAAATTACTTTAATTGCCTTGAAATGTTAACTCTTAGTCCTCACCCTGTAACCCCTTTAACTAGGCCTCCAGCAAAAACAAGCAAGAAAAAAAAAACAAGACAACAAAACAAACTCAACAGTTTTTATGTACTTCCAACTTAAATAGTTCTTTAAAATCTGTCAAGAAAAGATTTACCCCTGGAAAACTGGGTCTTGTTCCTCCTCCCTGTGTAGTGCTATGTATTTTATCATATTTCCATCTTTACCTTTGCTGCCAAGAACACTCAAATCCAAATTTTATTCTTAGTCATGGAATTATGCTTCTTTCTTTTCCTCCTTTCCTCCTTATACTTTATTACACTTCTGGATGAAATAGGATATAAATATATTCCACGAAAATAAAAAGTAACCTGTCTGTTCCACCATGCTAAAGAGTTTTCACCACACCACTTTCTTCCACGACCAATGGAACGGATGTATAGATACAATCATGCATATATGCTCACTAAACTAAGATTTCAGGGCATACAGGATTAAAGTGAATATACTGCCAGTGAAAAATAATTAGCTAATACACAAACAAAACAAAACAAAACAAAACAGCATACAAAAGGCCTAGATGGCAAAAATTTAACAAGGTAAGTTTATCTCTTCAAGATCATATGCTTTACAACGCTTTGTTTTCACACATGGATACTGTGGAAAATACAAAAGTCTAACAAGAATATGTAATACTATAAATCAGCTATCAAAAAAATTCTATTTTTCTGTACTCTTACATTTAAAAAATTCAAGTGTCCTTTCCCACAGGTATTTTCCCCATGTCTGAAGATACTCTGGCAGTTTCCAGAATTCAGCTTTGCTTTTCCTTCTCTCTGGACACTTATAATGTCTAATTAAGCCAGGCTACAAAATCATTTAGCCAGCATACACCCCCTCTAACACATAGTTTACTCCAATACAGAAAAATCAAAACCATGGGTTACATGAAACAAATCCATTTAATCCATTCCTTAACTTCCAAAACTGAATACAAAATGCTACAAATTGAATAGGTTAGGCTAATTACTCCTAACAGGTCCTTGGATATCCATCTGCCTTTTTTATCTCATTTCAGAATTAAAGAATGAGACAGAGAACATATATCAAGATGACAATTTTATGCTGCAGTTTTTTTAAGTTCATATTTCAAAGACTTTGAAAAGGTTATTTTTAACAAAATTAAAGCACTTCACTCAGCATAAGAACACAACCTAATTTAAGTTTTAAAAACACCATTTACTTCCCACTTGCTATATGCTAGGATTACTGTTCGATATAAAGAAAGCTACACTCTCCTTATCCTTAAGAAATACATAGTCTACTGGCCATCCCTCAGACTCTTAACAGGAGTGGCAAAATCATACTGCTTTCAAGAGCTAGGGAGGGATCTAAATAGGTGAGCAGATCTAAAAAAAAAAAAAAGTACTAGGAAGAACTACAGAATATAAACTCCACCTAAAATAATTCTAAATCAACTTCAAAAGAATGCCATCACAACGAAACACACCTCCTAGTGAGAGAGAACCACAATACACTGCAAGAAATGTTTAACTGACAATCAGATAAACAAAGATTAAAAAAAAGTTGGCAATGACATGGAGAAGCTAGACCTCACCCACATTTGTGGTGAGCATTTATATTGCTGTGACCTTTCTGGATGGTACTCTGATAACATGAAAACCATGTTGCTCTGTATGTTAACTAAAATTAAATTAAAAATGCAAAAAAAAAAGGAAACCATGTATTTCCTTCAACTCAGTAACCAGATTCTTAGAAAGTTATCCTAGAGTCATTAGCATCAACAATTGTACTATAATGGGTATGTACATAATACAACAAATTTAAACAATCTAAATATCCAATAATAGGAACGCTATTAAATTATGACTCACCCATTCAATAAAATACTAAAAAGAACTACTAAAGAACTACTACAGATGGACTGATTGAGAAGCTATTGTGAATATTAATTTTTAAAGCTCACTACTATGAGCCAATATGGCGCCACCTGCCAGGCTCCAAGGCTATTTCTATTCACATCCAGAAGCAGGATTCCAAGCCAGCTGAGAAGGGTTGGCTGGTATCAGGTGTGGGTTTTCTGAGAGCTGCTTATCGCCAGCCAATCTGAACTCATCATGTCCAGTGGAAACGAACACTAGCTGCCCCGCACCCTGCAGCAGTTACAGAATTAGTAAAGTGGATGCTCTGTCCTATGCTGAGGAGTTTCTACAATATTCACTACAAATCCAAGTGGAGATTTTCAAATTGCAACCAAATAAACCCAGTAAAGAACTGGCAAAGCTGGTGATGTTTATGGCACTGATTGGTCACTGCTTCCCAGAACATCTAGATGACTTTCCTCAAGAGCTGAAAGTTCTATTCTCCTAAAATTACACCGTCTTGAATGTAGATCTTCCGATAACATTTTGCAAAGCTTCTGAGAGAAGAATCTCATCAATCCATCAAGTTTGCTACTGCTCTTCTCTAAACTTCTATATACTATACAAGCTTTTATGACTTAATACACTCATTTTGTGACTAACAAAATGAATCAAAGTCCAAAATACAAGAATGAAATGAATATACTATTGCAGAATTTCATGTACAGGTTAGGAAATAGAAATGCAATTGCAGCCAAGATATCTATGAAAGTGTAAGTGAACTCTTCAGAAAAAGCATCTGAAATGATGCCAAGACTGTCAATATTATCGCAATTCATGCTCCTCTGAGGTCACCAAAGTATTAGTTGCTGCCCTGACCTTTTTAGGAAAAGATGGACAAGAGAAAAAGGACAGCAACCAAGAATGTTAGTGCAGTATGCCACAGGGAAAACAGGCTCCAAACAAGAGTAAAGGTTGAAAAGGTAATGAAAGTACTTAGAAACAAAAGATGGAGAGAAAAAAAACCACACACACACACACACACAGAGGTGTTTAACTTCTCAAGTATCCATTTGATTCATGATTCTCCAAATTCTGCAAAAAAACTACTACTGCAGCTGAGCTAGAGCTCTAAAGAGAAGTTTGAATTATGATGCTCTAGAAACTTTTGTCCAGATTGGTGGGAATTCATGAGCTTTTTCTAACTTATATCCCTTTGTGCAAAGGTTTCTACAGGAGCACCAAAGTAGTAAGATCCTTCTGTTTGGTGCACAAACACACAAACATCTCATTACCTGGTAGTCCCAAAGATCATGCAGTCACTCATGATTGTGGCCACCTATTTTGTTATGGACAAAAATTCTGGGGGAACCATGACAGAGGAATCAATGAAAGAGATTCTATGAAAGACATAACAGCTCAATGACTTAACTTCCTTAAGGCCTGGTCCACAATAAAACACGCAAAGTTAAGGAAGTGATAAATGTCTCTCAATTCTGACTCAGTTCTTCCAAACACTGAATCTCCTAGATGCAGAAGAAATTGCAAGGTTAAGACCAGATAAAATCCAGAGTACAAGAATATGGAGAATTAGGTGAAGTTTACATTCTAGGAACAGAAGTGTTGGAAACTAAAGAGGAAAACAATGCTAAGAACAAAAAAGACGGATGAGGAAATATCTCTCAGTAAGGAAGATGTTAATGGTAACTAGGTTGATATGCATCACTCTTCCAATGAAGAGGAGCATGAAAATCTCCAAGAAGCTGAACAGCTGGCAGCGGTTTAGCTTTAGCGCCTGCCTTCGGCCTGGGGCCTGATCCTGGAGACCTGGGATCGAGTCCCACGTCAGGCTCCCTGCAGGGAGCCTACTTCTCCCTGTGTCTCTGCCTCTCTCTCTCTCATGAATGAATAAATAAAATCTTAAAAAAAAAAAAAAAAAGAAGAAGCTGAGCAGCTTCAAGGAGTCAGAATGTCCAGAATGCATTCTTCCCAAGAAAAGCAACTGGCATCACAACAAACTTTTTAAGAAAAAAAGAATCCTATAGCTTCCAAGCAACTGTTCCATTCAAAAAGACCATTAAAATTGTGTTGTTAATCTGAAAATTAGTGAATTAATGGGTTTTTTGCATTGAAAAGTCCAGAAGCATGATACTTTAAAAGGCACCCAAAAAACCACACTGCAGAACAATGACTGGCTGGATCTTTTTTTAAAAAAACAACTTTGCAACATAAAAAGGAGCCCTTTTATAAAAGACAGATTTTAATTAATGACTATGTAACAATATTGGTTCATCAACTGTAACAAGGGGATCCCTGGGTGGCGCAGCGGTTTGGCGCCTGCCTTTGGCCCAGGGCGCGATCCTGGAGACCCGGGATCGAATCCCACATCGGGCTCCCGGTGCATGGAGCCTGCTTCTCCCTCTGCCTGTGTCTCTGCCTCTCTCTCTCTCTCTCTCTCTGTGACTATCATAAATAAAAAAATAAAAAAATAAAAAATAAAAAAAAAAAACATCAACTGTAACAAATATCCCACATTAATGCATGTTATTAATAACAAAAAAAAAGGTGATATAGGAAGTTTCTATACTATCTGCAAAAATTTCTGTAAACTAAAACTGCTCTAAAAAATGAAGTCTATTAATGCAGACAGATTTGTGAATAAACATTTGTATAAGCAGACAAAGAGCCGGAAATCTCTATATCAGACCGCAGTGGATTTCTACAGAGACTGAAACTGGAAAGAAGGGCACAAGGACATTTTTTTTTTTTAAGATTTTATTTATTTATTCATGAGAGACACAGAGAGAGGCAGAGACAATGGCAAAGAGAGAAGCAGGCTCCATACAGGGAGCCCGATGTGGGACTCGATCCCGGGACTCCAGGATCATGCCCCGGGCCAAAGGCAGGCACCAAACCGCTGAGCCACCCAGGGATCCCACAAGGACAAATTTTTATACTGATTATACCAGAGGTATATATATCATATATCTCTATGTTGTCTCAACTTTCTTATCCTGAGCAGTGCTCTAATGAGACACTCTAGCATATTGGGAGCCTGGGTACAGACACCAGAGTGCATGGATTCAAATCCCAACTGCATTATTAATTGGCTGATAAACTTGACCAGTTAATTTCTCTGTGCCTCAGTTTCTTCATCTTTAACTATGGATACTAGTACCTGTATCCACAGAGCTGCTTCAGGTATTAAATAATACATGTAAAGTATTGAAAAACTACCTAGTACACAATAAGTGCTCAATAAATGGTTTCACCCCCACCACCACCACCATCGAGCATCTATTATCCCTGATTTTTTTTTTAATCTTAACTAGTAAGACAAATCAGGAAAACGTTGGTTCATCAAACCCCTTTCTAGTAAGCTCTTCAAAGCAGAAAAGATAAATGTATTCAATAGCCAAATAACAACAATCTGAGGTGTTTTTTTTAATAAATTTGTTTTTTATCGGTGTTCAATTTGCCTATATATATATATATATATATATATATATATATATTTTTTTTTTTTAAGGTAGATTACACACAGGTGTGTCCAGCTGGCTCAGTCCTTGCAATTTGTGATCTCAGGGTCATGAATTCAAGACCCATCTTGGGGGATCCCTGGGTGGCGTAGCGGTTTGGCGCCTGCCTTTGGCCCGGGGCGCGATCCTGGAGACCCGGGATCGAATACCACGTCGGGCTCCCTACATGGAGCCTGCTTCTCCCTCTGCCTGTGTCTCTGCCTCTCTGTCTCTCTCTGTGTGACTATCATGAATAAATAAATAAAATCTTAAAAAAAAAAAAAAAAAGACCCATCTTGGGTGCAGAGATGAACTTAAAAAAATAAAATCTTGGGGATCCCTGGGTGTCTTAGCGGTTTAGCACCTGCCTTAGGCCCAGGGAGTGATCCTGGAGTTCCAGGATCAAGTCCCGCGTCGGGCTCCCTGCATGGAGCCTGCTTCTCCCTCTGCCTGTGTTGTCTCTCTCTCCTCTGTCTCTCATGAATAAATAAATAAAATCCTTAAAAAATAATAAATTAATAAAAAAATAAAATCTTAAAAAAAAAAGACTACAAACCACCACTTAACAATATGAGTCCATTTATACAAAAACAATCGCTAACATATTCTGTAAGAATAATCACAAAAACAAACCCCTCTGACTGGTGTGATTCTGGACAATTTTTACTTTCTTCTTTATACTTTTCATTTTAATTTTCTACGTTACATATGCATGATTTTTAACAAAATAAAGTAGGAGTCAGCAAGCTTTTCCTATTAGCGGCCAGATAGTATATATTTTAGGCTTTGCAGGCCATGAGTCTCTGTCCCACTACTTAATTCTACCCTTGCACTGCAAAAGCAACCACAAACAACATCAAAATGAATAAAGATGGCTGTATCTCAATAAAAACTTAATTTACAAAGACAACAAAACTTGCCCCACAAGTTTGTTGGCCCCTGAAATAAATTATAAATAATATATTATATTATATATAAATAAAATTAATTTCATTTGGAACACAAGAAACTGCAGCAGCTAAAATGACACTACTGGTGGAAAAAAATCCATCCATTTATTTATTCGTACTAGTCTAGGAATAGAAAAACTCTCTTTTAGGCTCTGGAAATCCTTTTCTCATAGCTAGTGTTCAGATAAGAGAAAATTTGCTATTAGGTAGCCTATAAAGTTCAGGTATGAACGTATACTGGTGGGTATGCAGTTACAAATAAAAGCTAAAAGAAATATCTTTCATATTTTAATCAATCTGAATTTTTTTCAAAGTTCATATTAATTCAGCACCAAGTAGCTGCCACCACAAGCATGCAAGTCCCAACTACTAATGAAATTGTTACACATTGTCATCAGTCAGCACTCCAACAAATTTGTGAGAATGCATGAAAACATCTATGAACAACATAAGAAAAGAAATTTCTGGGCAGCCCAGGTGGCTCAGCGGTTTGGCACCGCCGCCTTCAGCCCAGGGCTGATCCCAGAGACCCAGGATCGAGTCCCAAGTCGGGCTCCTCACATGGAGCCTGCTTCTCACTCTGCCTCTGCCTCTCTCTCTCTCTCATAAATAAATAAATAAAATCAAAGAAAAGAAAAGAAAAGGAAAGAAAGAAAGAAAGAAAGAAAGAAAGAAAGAAAGAGAAAGAAAGAAAGAAAGAGAAAGAAAGAGAAAGAAAGAAAAAGAAAGAAAGAAAGAAAGAAAAAGAAAGAAAAAGAAAGAAAGAAAGAAAAAGAAAGAAAGAAAGAAAAAGAAAGAAAGAAAGAAAAAGAAAGAAAGAAAGAAAGAAAGAAAAGAAAGAAAGAAAGGAAATTTCATATTTCTATGAAATAAAAAATCACAAATGAAAATCTTCATTCTATAAAATGAAAACCTAGTTTTTCAAATTATCAAATTCTGTTTTTTTTTTTAATCAAATTCTAACAGAATGAGAGTGAGAGGGTGATAAAAGGAGACCAACGGGTGGCCTTTAATAAGAAAACACTTCAAACTTCAGAAATGACAGTCTAAGATCTTCCCTCCAAAATTAAAGCTTTGGGTTGAAGACATTATTTTTAACATTTCATTGAGTAGCTCTGTGATCAAATGATTTTAAATGCTACAAAAGATTTTTTCGAGTTTTAAACGGTTTCTTGGGAGTTGGGGGACTGTCTCTGGAAGAGATCTAATGGGAATCCAGAATCTAAAAATAAAGTATCAAAAGGCCATCCTACTAAAAAGAATGCCAACAACCTGCACTCAAGTTACCATATCCAGTACAATTCCGGCCGGACATCTGGATCTACCAAAAGTCCCAGTTGGGCCGTCTCCTCTAGTTGCCAAATTCCAGAGACAAACGTATTTATATCTAATGTCAGATGCGAGAGGGAGAAGGTTGCTATCAGTTCCCACTCCGAACTCTCTCTCAGACCCCTGGAACTGATTTAAACCCTGTTTTCACTCGTTCTAAGCGCAGCACACAGGGACAGAGGAAAAGCCAAGAGGGGCTTGGCAAACCAGGGCCCAAGGCAGTATCCCCAGTCGGCGGCCTGGGGCGCCACCGAAGGAAAGGTAGAAAAATCTTCCACCCCGAGGACTATAAAAGTAGCACTGGGCAGAACCCGTTCGAAGCCTGCAACCAAAGAAATTCCTAGAACTAGTCAGAGACCGAGATGGGGACGGGGACGGGGGGACGGGGGGACGGGGGCAGTAGGAAGGGCAACCGCACGCACCGGGAGAGGAGGGGAGAGGAGGGGAGAGGAGCGGAGGGGGCTCCAGACCCGCGCCGGGAGGGGCGAGCGGGCGGGGGACGCCAGGCACACACCGCGGCAGGACGGAGGGCGGATCCAGGCCCCGCCGGACGGCCCCGGGGCCACAGCGCCGCACGCCGCGCCCCGCGGCGACGCAGGGAAGGAGGCCGAGTTGAAGGCTGGGACCCGCGCGCGCTGCCCGGCCCGCGCCGGGAACACTCCCCCCTCACAGCCCTCACCTCCTCCTCCTCGACCCGGGCTCCCTCCGCCCGGGAAACGGCGCTCACACTCCAGAGACCCTCACCCGGAGCTTGTCGCCGCCTCGCCGCGTGTCTCGGACTCCTCGGGGACCACGGCCGAGGGGAGGGGGAGGAAGGGGAAGCGGAGGAGGGAGGGGACCCGGTGGAGCCGCGCCGCTGCCGCCGCCGCGATACCGCGTCTGAGATCCTGCTCGCGCCGCCGCGACAGCCGCCGCCGCGTCTTCCCGCCCCCACGACTGCGCGTCGCCGTGACGCGCATCGCACGAGGCAGTTCGAACCAATAGGGCCGCAGGTCGTACGCAGGCGCACTAGCCCAGACCGGAAACTGCTCTTCTGACCGCTCAAGAGTGTGGATGCATCCTGGGAGTTGTGGTTCGGCCAGAAATTCAGCGAAAGCAGGACTGAGCATGGAGACACAGAGAGGAAGAGTGCTACTCGGGCGGGCACACAAATCCCCTTCGTTTTTTCCCTCCCACCGAAAGCGGAAGCAGTTTAGATCAGAAGAGGCAGGGGCCAGCTCGGGGACGCTTTTTCCGGTCTCTATGGATACGGGCTACACACCTTGGGCGGAAGCCAAAATTGAGGGATTTAGACTGGATCATGTTTCTGCCAATAGCCAATATTCTGCTGGGCGTTGTCTGTGAAAGCTTCCGAAATAAACCTTGGGCATTAGCCAAGTCTTGTACAAAGCAATAGCGTTTGCCTTTTATTACCTTAGTACAAGGCTCCTCAAAAACATGTAAACTCACTCACTCTTAGAATACATGTAATTCAGGATGATTTGTAAAATGTGTTTAATGTAATGGCAGATCAGAAACTAATTCGGCATTCAATACTGTGTCCCTTTCCCAAAGTGAGTGATTTTCTACATATGAGCTTTCAACGGAGCTCTAACTTCTTAGAAATCAAATAAATGGTTTGGTTACCTACTTATTCTAAAAGAAAAGGAAGTACAAGCTCCCTACTCTCTCAGCCGAAAGCTCGGTTTTTCATTAACCAACAGAATTACAAAAAAGGGTTTTCACTTTTCCAAACTGGTAATTGTTTCTGTGCCTTCGCCTGGGCTTCGGAAAGGCTTCCTAAGAACAACAATTTGCATTTTTGCATTTTTGGATAGGCGGAGAAACCTGGATAGAAAGTGGTTGGCTTTATAAAAATGTTTTCCTCACGTTCAGTTCTAAGATGAACGTATCACACTCTGAAGAGGTAATTGCTTTAACTGTAAAACCCCTTGTTAACGATTAGAGAAAATCCGAAAGCTTTCAAGAGCGGTTATGCCCATGCCTTGCTTGTCCTACCCGTGATCCACAGCAACAGGAAACAAAGAATTCTGGAAAAAGCTGCACAGATCTCATACTAGAAGGCCTAGAGTCTAATGTATGAGGGACTCCCCACTCACCCCCCCCCCAAAAAAAGATAAAGAACTCTTCAAGCCTGGAAGTGTAAATTCTAGAAATGAGTAAAGTTACTAAAATCACAAAAAGCATGAATAAGATGGTCTTAATACTGGTATTTTAGGCCACCCAGTTAAGCATGCAAGAGATAAAATTAATACAAATTAAATAACAGAAATTAAATTTGAAGGACCAAATTCCCTTCAATAATGACTTCTATTTTTCCAGATATAGATACATAAAGCTTTAGAAATTGAAATCCAGGGATCCCTGGGTCGCGCAGCGGTTTAGCGCCTGCCTTTGGCCCAGGGCGCGATCCTGGAGATCTGGGATCGAATCCCACGTCGGGCTCCCGGTGCATGGAGCCTGCTTCTCCCTCTGCCTATGTCTCTGCCCCTCTCTCTCTCTCTCTCTCTCTCTCTCTGTGTGACTATCATAAATAAAAAATTTTAAAAATATATTTTAAAAAAAAAGAAATTGAAATCCAGGAAGACATTCATTCATACACTTCCACAGCACATCAGAAACAAAATACAGGCAGCTTTGAATAGCAAATTTAACCCAGTATATTACCTCACATAGCGAAAAGTTAAGAACAAGAGCCTCAATAAAAGATCTGCTGAAGGTGACAGATCTGTATAAAAAAGACAATTTAAAAAAGAGATTGTTCCAGGATCTCAAATCTTTTCTTAAATCATCCTCTCTCTTAATGACTTGCTTTGACAAAGTGCTTTACTCTATGAAACTTCCTCTGGAACGGTCCGATGTGTGGTAAAACGTGAAAGTGTTCTCATTTTCCCACCAACATTTTACCTCTCATTCTCTGTCACCTTGATCTCATTCCCAGATCACTATTGCCATTCCCTGATGCTTTCTTTTTTTTATACATTTTTAAAAATATTTTATTTATTTATTCATGGCAGACACAGAGAGAGAGAGGCAGAGACACAGGCAGAGGGAGAAGCAGGCTCCGTGCAGGGAGCCGGATGTGGGACTCGATCCCGGGTCTCCAGGATCACGCCCTGGGCTGAAGGCCCTAAACCACTGGGCCACCGGGGCTGCCCTCCCTGATGCTTTCAATGATAAAATAAACCACATCATTTCCTCAGAATGCTCACACCTTCTCAGCTAGTGAGGATGGTGCCACCATACATCCCATACATGTCCCATGTCCATGCTGGCTTCACCCATGTCCCTTACCTAAATGTCACCATTCAGTGTTCCAAAGCAGATTTCTCAGGCCTGTCTCCCAGGCTGTACTTCAGTTAGTAATCCCTATTTATTATCTTATGACTAGATGTTCAAAAACCAAGGAGGAATCAGTAAAATTCTGTATCCTCCAGTGTCAGCTGTGGATCTTTAGAATCTCTGCTCTCTCCATTCTTATCGTGTCACACTTCCCCATAGGAGAGTGGAGTTCTTCATCTTTGGCAGCACTAAGAAAAGATTCCTGTCCACCCCTACTCCCTATACTAGTCACCAGTGACACAACAGTGCCCTGTGGCACAGCTAGTCTGATGTAGTCATCTCCACAATTATCAGATGTTGTTGACAAGGAGAACGCATCACTGGGTGAGTAACATTCATAATCTATTGTGGCCATCCCAGAAGGAGGCTTCAGTGACATTATAGTATGTTGCTGAAATGGTGATATTGGACTTGCTCTAGGAACAGACTTAAAGTGCATTGTGATATGCAAGTCAATAGACAAGTTGAAGATGTGTCTAAAACAACAAGCAAATGAAGGTGCAGCTTTCAAATTCTAAAGGGTAAAAAAAAAGAGGCACTCTGAACTCCATTGAACTTAAACTTGGGTTCAGAACTGGTTTCTGTTACTTTTATAAATAGAAGAGGAATTATTTCATTCATTATTTTTCTAATCAGAGCAATTGCTATTTTCAAAAAGAAGGGAAAAAGTCAAATTATCTGCTAGGTAAAACCAAAATTATCAGTCTTCTTTGAGAGAACTGTTTTATGACTTTCCCCTAAAAGATCACAAAGAGAAATCAGCTTCATTATTACAAAATAGTTAAAGCCCTCTAAACTCTGCTTTTCTCTGCCAATATCTATAAGCTTTTGAAATATAAACATTAGAACTGAAGGAAAAATCTGGACAATATAGAACTTGGACCATAAAAAACATAAACCAAAAAAGAAAGAGCAAGGAATGTCAAAGCAGTCCCTGTAACTATCTCATATATATGCCGTAAGAGAGGAAAGACTTTCTTCTATCCTCTTATGTTCCACGGCTGGCCTATGAATTAAACTGACGTAAAACAGATGAAGAGGAGAAAAGCACGCCAATGTATTATATATCTTT
Source organism: Canis aureus (assembly GCF_053574225.1). Classification (NCBI taxonomy): domain Eukaryota; kingdom Metazoa; phylum Chordata; class Mammalia; order Carnivora; family Canidae; genus Canis; species Canis aureus. Next base: position 44,810,176 of record NC_135635.1, on the reverse strand, counting down.
ACGGGTACATGGGAATCTCCAGAAGGAAAATGAAGACCTGCAGAAAACTTTAGACGTAAAAGCTTTTTACACAAAAATTGAAAAACTGTAGGGATGTGACAAGACAAAGGCACTTCCTCTAAAAACAGTAAATTGTGGGACAATGACTAGGAACTATACTGGGCAAACTAAGAGTTACTGTTCTAGGTTTATTTGTACATGTCCATTTTAGCATTGAATCTCAGTATCTGATGATACGAATGTTCTTCTCATGGGATGGATGTCAATTAAACTTATTATGGTGATAAGTATATACATATATCCCATCATGTTGTACACCTTAAATTCAGACAATGTTAAATGTCAATTATATCGCAATAAAACTGGGAGCAAAAGAAGAATGTTCTCTTCCTGATACAGAAAGGGTACCTTTCTCGTGGGAAATTTTATGACCTGTTTTTAGATAGAAAGGGTAAGGGTAGAGAACCCTTTGTGCATCTGTTGTTTCTCAACTGCTCTCAGCTCAAAATAACCAACTCCCCAAAGTGTCATATTTTAGGTGGCACATTCTGAGCCCCTTCAAATGTAAAACAGTCAAATTGGACTTTGAAGCATTGGGATTCAATGGTATTAGTTGCTTTAAAAATAATAGAGTAATTTAGGGGGATCCCTGGGTGGCTCAGCAGTTTAGTGCCTGCCTTTGGCCCAGGGCATGATCCTTGAGTCCCGGGATCGAGTCCTGCGTCGGGCTCCCTGCATGGAGCCTGCTTCTCCCTCTGCCTATGTCTCTGCCTCTCTCTCTCTCTCTCTCTCTCTCATGAATAAATAAATAAAATCTTTAAAAATAATAATAATCTAGTAATCTACATGGCAAAATTAGAGTGAAAAGCATAAGTATCTGTATTCTGGCTTAATTGCAGTTACAGTGATATCAAATATATATTGATAATTATCACAGTCTTTGAAGTTTTTCGAGGAGTCCGTTTCCAACACTTAGAGAAACATCATAACACTAAATTTCCATTTAGGTCACATTTTAGTATTGTTTAAAACTGAGGATAAAGAGCAGTGTAAACATTCTCATAATTACACAAATTATAACAGCAGCTCCACAAACACCAGTTAAGTAACATAGCTCTGAGGAAAGAGCAGGAGACTGAGAACATTACTAGTGACTGTGCTGCTAACTGACTCACTGTTTAACTCTGACCTACGTGCAGTTCCTGTTAAGTTTTGATATTTTCATCAATGAAATGAAGATGTCTATTAATACATTTTTTTAAATGGACAGAGAAAAGAAACACACAACTTTATGAAATGTGCTTGCTGGTGGTAAGGGGTGAACAATAAGTATGGGAATTAAATACTTCACCTTCATTAGTAATAGTTCATGTCTAATATAAGAAAACAGATAAAGCAAATGACAGATGTTCAACATCATTTATTAATGCTGGGTGATGTGTCTTAGAGTCTTTAGAGTCTTCTCTAAACATTTTTTTAACGAACTTTTGAGTAAGATATTTTTATTTTATTTTATTTTATTTTATTATTTTATTGGGGGTGGGGGTGGGAAGGGGCAGAGGAAAGAGAGAATCTTAAGCAGGCTCTAAGCCCAGCCCAGAGCCTGACGCAGACTTGATCTCACAACCCTGAGATCATGACCTGAGCCAAAATCAAGAGACTAACGTTTAACCAACTGAGCCACCTGGGCACCCCTTCTCTAAACACGCTTTTGTAGTTTGTAAAAATCAACTTTATCAAAGTATACTTTACATACAATAAAATGTACCAATTTTTTTTTAATTTTTTTATTTATTTATGATAGTCACAGAGAGAGAGAGAGAGAGAGGCGCAGAGACACAGGCAGAGGGAGAAGCAGGCTCCATGCACCGAGAGCCCGACGTGGGATTCGATCCCGGGTCTCCAGGATCGCGCCCTGGGCCAAAGGCAGGCACCAAACCGCTGCACCACCCAGGGATCCCAAAATGTACCAATTTTTTGTGCACAGTTCAAATAATGGGCTTTCCTCAGTTTTATTGCAGCACAATGAACTAACAAAATTGTAAGACATTTAAAGTTTACAACATGATTTGATATACATGTACATTGTAAAAGGATCCCACCACCACCCCAGCAGCGAGTTAATCAACACATACATCACCTCATATATTTACTATTGTGTGTATTGGTGAAAACACTGAGGTTCTACTCTCTTAGTAAGTTTCAATGATAAAATACAGGCTTTGCACAGTGGCAGTATCGTAGCCAATGAGGTTTATCCGAGGCACAATTATTGTTAATGATAAAATAGAGTGTTATCAACCATGGTCATCCTATTATAACTTAGATCCCCCTAAGACCTTCCTTACCTTATAACTGAAAGTCTGTACCCTTTTACCAACCTATTTCCCCTACCCTGCAGCCCCTGGCAACCTCTTTTCTACTCTATGATTCTACAAGTTCAACTTTTTGTTTTAGATTCCACATGTGATATCATGCAGTAGTATTTGTATTTCTCTATCTAGCTTATTTCATTTAGCATAATGAACTCCAGCTTCACCCATGTTGTAGCAAGTGACAAGATTTTCTTCTTTTTATGGCTAATTATATTCCACTGTGTATATGTATATATATGTGTGTATATATATATATATATATATATATATATATATCGATCCATTCATGTGTTGATAGACACCTGAGTTGTTTCCACACCTTGGCTATTGTGAATAATTCTGCAATAAACACAGGACTGTAAATATCTCTTCAAGGCAATGGATTTGTTTCCTTTGGATATATATCCAGAGGCGGGATAGCTGAATCATCTGGTAGTTCTAAAGTAAACTCTAATTCCCATGTGGGGCTCAAACTCATGAACCTAAGATCAAGAGTTGCATGCTCTAACAAGTAGGCCAATCACATGGCCCAGTAGTACTACTTTTCATTTTTGAGGAACCTATATACTGATTTATATTGCTACCAGCAGCATACAGCCAGTAGCATACAATGGTTCCCTTTTCTCCACATTTTTTTTTCCAGCATGGAGCCCAATGCCCAGTGTGGAGCCCAACACAGGGCTTATATTCACAACCCTGAGATCAAGACCCAAACTGGGATGAGCCAGACGTTTAACCAACTGAGCCACCAGGTGCCCACCTTTTCTACACATTCTTGACAGGATTTGTTAGCTCTTGTATTTTTTTTAAAGATTTTATTTATTTATTCATAGAGGCACACACACAGAGAGAGAGAGAGAGAGAGAGAGAGAGAGAGAGGCAGAGACACAGGTAGAGGGAGAAGCAGGCTCCATGCAAGGAGCCCAACGTGGGACTTGATCCCGGGTCTCCAGGATCATGCCCCGGGCTGCAGGCGGCGCTAAATCGCTGTGCCACTGGGGCTGCCCAGCTCTTGTATTTTTTTTTTTTTTTTGTATTTTTGATAATAACCATTCTAACAGGTGTGAGGTTATATCTTATCATTTTTATTTAATTTCCCTGAAGATTAGTGATGTTGATCTTTTCATGAATTTGTTGGCCTTTGGATGTTTTCTTTGGAAAAATGTATATTCAGGTCCTTTGGCCGTTTTGAAATTGGGTTGGTTGTTTTTTGTTTTTTCTCTTTTTGTTTCTGCTGTTGGGTTGTAGGAGTTCCTTCTATATTTTGGATATTGACCACTTATCAGATATGTGGTTTCCAAAATGTTATGCCATTTTATAGGTTGCCTTTTCATTTTGTTGTTGATGGTTTCACTTGCTAAGCAGAAGCTTTTTTTTTTTTTTTAATTTGATTTCTTTATTTCAGACAGAGAGAGAAAGCATGAGCAAGAGGAGGGGCAGAGGGAGAAGCAAACTCCCCGCTGAGCTGGACTCAAGGCTCACCAGGACCCCGGAATCATGATCTAAGCCGAAGACAGACGTTTAACCAACTGTGCCACCCAGGTGCCCTGAGCAAAAGCTTTTTATTTATTTATTTATTTATTTTTTTTTTTTTTATTGCAAAAGCTTTTTAATTTAATGTTGTCCCACTTGCTTATTTTTGCTTTTGTTGCCTTTGCTTTTAGCGTCAAATCAAAAATCATTACCAAGATCAATTTCAAGGAAATTATCCTCTATGTTTTCTCCTAGGAGTTCTATGATTTCAAGTCATACGGTCAAGTCTAATGCATTTGGAGTTGATTTTTGTATATCCTGTGACATGATGGTCCAATATCACTCTTTTGCATATGGATATCCAGTTTTTTCCAACCCTATTTATTAAAGAGACTATCATTTTCTTATTGTATATTCTTGGCTTTGTCAAAAATTAATTTACCATATATGCCTGAGGTTTTTTCTGTGCTCTCTATTCTGTTCTGTTGGTTATTGTGTCTATTTTTATGCCAACACTATACAATACTATATAGCTTTGTAATGTAATTTGAAATCAAGTAGCTTTGTTCTTCAAGATTGTTTGGCTATTCAGTGTCTTTTGTGATTCCATGCAAACTTTAGGATTGTTTTTCTATTTCTGTGAAAAATACCATTGAAACTTTGATAGAAGGGATCCCTGGGAGGCTCAGCGGTTTGGTCCCACGATCGATTGAGTCCCACATCGGGCTCCCTGCATGGAGCCTGCTTCTCTCTCTGCCTGTGTCTCTGCCTCTCTCTCTCTGTGTCTCTCATGAATAAATAAAATAAAATCTTTAGAAAAAAAAAAGAAACTTTGATAGAGATTGCATTTAATCTACAGATCACTTTGGATAGTATGCACATTTTAACTATTAATCCTTCCAATCCATAAACATGAAATAGCTTTCTATTTATTTGTGTCTTCTTCAATTTTTTTTCAACAATACCGTATAGTTTTCAGCATATAGAACTTTTACCACCTTGGTTAAATTTATTCCTAAGTGTTCTATTCTTTCTGATGCTACAGTAAATGAGATTGTTTTCTTGATTTCTCTCTCAGGTAGTTTATCATTAATGTATAAAAACATAATTGATTTTTGTATAGTGATTTTTTATCCTGTAAATTTGCTGAGTTCATTGATTAGTTATAGCAGATTTTGTTAATTTTTTTATTAATTCATGATAGACAGAGAGAGATAGATAGAGAGAGAGGCAGAGACACAGGCAGAGGGAGAAGCAGGCTCCATGCGCGGGGAGCCTGACGTGGGACTAGATCCAGGGTCTTCAGGATCGCGCCCTGGGCCAAAGGCAGGCGCTAAACCACTGCGCCACCCAGGGATCCCCAGTTATAGCAGATTTTGGATACAGTCTTTTGGGTTTTCTACTTTTAAGGTCGGGTCATCTGCACATAGAGACAATTTTATTTCCTCTGGATGCCTTTTATTTCTTTTTCTCACCTAATTGCTCTAAGACTTCAAATTCAGTGTTGAATAAAAGTAGTAAGAGTGATCATACTCATCTTGTTCCTTAGCTTAGAGGGAACACTTTTTACCTTTTACCATTGAGTGTAATGTCAGCTGTGGGTTTGATACAATGGCCTTTATTATGATTAACTACATACCTTCTATATCAAGTTTGTTGAGAGTTTTGTTAAATGTTTTTTCTGCATCTATTGAGATGATCATGACTTTTATCCTTCACTTTGTTGATGTAGTGTATCACATTGACTTATGGATGTTGAACCATTCTTGTATCTCAGATAAATCCCACTTGATCATGGAATTTCATCCTTTTAATTTACTGTCAAATTTTGGTTTGCTAGTATTTTTTCAGGATTTTTGCATCTATGTCCTTTAGTGATATTGGCCTCTAATTTTCTTTTCATGCAGTGCCCTTACCTGGCTTTGGTATCAAAGTAATTCTGACTACATAAAATGAGGGAAGTGTTTCCTCCTTTATTTTTTGGAAGACTTTGAGAAGGATTAGTATTAATTCTTCTTTAAGTGTTTGGAAGAATTCACTAGTAAAGACATCTCACCCTGGACTTTTGTTTATTGGGAGGTATTTGATTACTGATTCAGTCTCCTTACTAGTAACTGATCTCTTCAGATTTTCTATTTCTTTATGATTTAGACTTACTAAGTTGTATATTTCTAGGAATTTATCCGTTTCCTCTAGGTTATCTAATCTATGGGCATATAATTGTTCATAGTAGTCTCTTACGATCCTTATTTGTTTGGTATCAGTTGTAACTTCTCTACTTTTATTTATAATTTTATTTGTTTGCATTCTCTATCGCTTTTTGGTAAATCTAGCTAAAAGTTTATGATTTTGTTTATCTTTTCAAGAAAAAAACAGGTCTCGGTTTCATTGATCTTTTCTATTGTCCTTTTAGTCTCTATTTTTACTATGATCTTTATTGCTTTCTTCCTTCCACTAGCTTTGAACTTCATTTGTGCTTCTTTTCTAGTGCCCTAAAGTGTAAAGTTAGATTGTTTAATTAAAATATTTCTTTTTTCTTAATGTAGGCATTTATCACCATGAACTTCTTTCTTAGAATTGCTTTTGCTGCCTCCCATAAGTTTTAGTATGTTTATTTCCATTTTAATTTGTCTCAAGATATTTTTTTTATTTCTCTTTTGATGTATTTGACCCATGGATTGTTCAGTAGCATATTGTTTAATCTCCACATATTGGGTTAATTATTCAGTTTTCTTCTCTAGTTTTATACCATAATGGTCAGAAAAGACAGTTGACATGACTTAAATCTTCTTGAAGTTATTAAGACTTGTTTTGTGGTCTAAAATAAAATCTATCTTGGAGAATGTTCCATGTGTGCTGGAGAAAACTGTGTATTCTGCTGCTGTTCAATGGAATGTTATGTAATATGCCTGTTAAATCCATCTGATCAAATATGTAGTTTAAGTCCAACGTTTCCATATTGATTTTCTGTCTGGAAGTTCTATCCATTGTTGAAAATGTGGTATTGAAGTCTCCTACCTACTATTATTGTGTTGCTGTCTATTTTTCCCTAGCAATCTGTTAACATTTGCTTTATATATTTAAGTTCTCCTATGTTGGGAACATAAATATTTACCAGTGTTCTATCATCTTGGTGAATTGACCCCTTCATACAATGGCTTTTGTCTCTTGTTACTATCTTTGGCTTAAAGTCTGTTTTCTGTTATAAGTATAGTTAACTCTGTTTTCTTTTGGTTTTCATTTGCATGGACTACCTTTTCCATCTCTTCACTTTCAGGCTATGTGTGTCTTTAAAGCTGAAGTGAGGGGCACCAGAGTAGCTCAGTTGGTTGGGCATCCAACTTTTTGATTTCTGCTCAGGTCATGATCTCAAGGTCCTGAAATTGAGTTCCAAGTTGGGCTCCATGCTCAACAGGGCATCTGCTTGAGATTCTCTCTCTTCCTCTCCCTCTGCCCTTCCTCCTGCTCATGCTTGCACTCTCTTTCTCTCACAAATAAATTAAAAAAAAAAAATTTTTTTTTTTTTTAGTTGAAATGAGTCTCTTGTAGGCAGCATATAACTGGATCTTGCTTTTATCTGCCTTCAGCTCAGGTCATGACCCCAAGGTCCTGGGATTGAGCCCCACATTGGGCTCCCTGCTCAGCGGGGAGCCTGCTTCTCCCTCTTCCTTCTGTTCACACTTTCTCTCTCACTCTCTTTCAAATAAACAAATAAGATATTTAAATCTTTTTTAATTTTAAAAAGTATAGAATGTCCCCAGCATCTGCCCCAATTCCCTCTTGCCCCTTTGGAGTTCAATAGCCCCCTTCCAAACCTGGCTGCAGCCAAGCATTGATCTTCTTTCTGTCACGGCACATTAGTTTGCCTCTTCTAGAATCCAAATCAATGGAATTGTGCAATATGTACTCCTTTGTATCTGGCTTCTCTCTTTCAGCATAATGTTTTTGAGATTCATTCATGTTATTTACACATATCAGTAATTCATTCCTTTCTATTGCTAAGTAGTATGCATATACCACAGTTTCATCTATTCACCCATTGATGAATTTATGTATAATCTCCAGTTCTTGACTGCTATGAATAAAGCTGCCATGAACATTCATGAATAAATCTTTGAGAAGACATACATTTTCATTTCTTTTAGGTAAATACCTAAGAGTGAAATAGTTGGATTATATGATAAGTTTATGTTTAAACTTATGTTTATGAGTAAAAGTAGTAAGTATTGCCAAATACTTTCTCAATGTAATTTTATTATTTTACACTCTTACCAGCAATGTATGAGATTCCCAATTGCTCCACATCCTTCCCAACACTTGGTTTGGTCAGATACTTTTATTTTAGCTGTTCTAGAGACTATGTTAGCATTATCTTATAGTAACTTGTCTTTTTCTGATGACAAATGATGTTGTAATTTTTTCATGTGCTTATTGGCCATTCTTATATTTTCTTCTGTAATAAGTCTATTCCAATTTTTTGCCTTTTTAAAACTTGAGTTGTTTCCCTTCTTTTTATTGAGTTGTAAGAGTTCTTTATATATTCTTGTATGGAAGTCCTTTGCCAAAATAAAAAGCAAACAGAAAATATTTTTTAAGAACTTCAGGGTTACAGGGGTGCCTGGGTGGCTCAATTGGTTAAGTGTCTGACACTTGATTTTAGCACAGGTCATGATCTCATGGGTCATGAGATTTAGCCCCAAGTCAGGCTCCACACTCTGTGAGGAGTCTGCTTGAGATTCTCACCCTTTGCCCCTCCTACTCATATGCACTTGCACACTCTCTCTCTAAAACAAATAAGTAAATTGGGCTTCCTGAGGAAGCCTGCTTCTCCCTCTGCACGTGTCTCTGTCTCTCTCTCTCTGTGTCTTTCATGAATAAATAAATAAAATCTTTAAAGAAAAAAGAGTAATAAAACTCCAGAAATACTAGAGGAAAAAACAGAGAACAGAGATGAAAATCAATAAAGAGAAAAATAGTTTCATAAGGAATTTGGAAGCACCTGTTAGTAAAAATTTGTCGACTTTGAAGTAAGCAAAAATTCAAGACAGTATCTGCTCTGCTTAGTGACTACTTAAGCAATCACCCACACAGAGAAAACTGTGAGCCAAAAAGAAAAAAAAATTAAAAAGAGCATTTGTTGTGCTAAACTTTGATATCCATAACATAAAAAAGTTTATTAACCCTGAAATATCTTGATGATGTTTAGTTAGACTCAGAACTTTTTTTTAGAAATTTTATTTTCTTTAAAGGTTTTATTTTATTATTCGTGAGAGACACAGAAAGAGAGGCAGAGACACAGGCAGAGAGAGAGAAGCAGGCTTGCTCCATGCAGGGAGCCTGGATGTGGAAATTGATCCCGGGACTCCAGGATCACGCCCTGAGCCGAAAGCAGGTGCTCAACTGCTGAACCACCCCAGTGTCTCTAGACTCAGAACTTAAAACCAAGTGTTTAGGGTAATTTGATAAGAATTCTTTCATGGGGACACCTGGGTGGCTCAGCAGTTGAGCATCTGCCTTTGACTCAGGGCGTGATCCTAGAGTCCCGGGATCAAGTCCCACGTCGGGCTCCCTGCATGGAGCCTGCTTCTCCCTCTGCCTGTGTCTCTGCCTCTCTCTCTCTCTCAGTCTGTGTCTCTCATGAATAAATAAATAAAATATTAAAAAAAAAAAAAGGAAAGAAAGAAAGAAAGAATTCTTTCATGAAGTTACCCAGGATGAATCCCTGAGTCCTTGGGGTTACAATTTTGTGAAGAGACAATTGGCAGAAATAAGTTCCAAGAACTGACAGACATTCACTGGGGAGGAAATGGACTGATCTGGGATCAAATTCCATTGTATTCGACCAAAGAGTCACTGAGGGTGGGGCTGTAGGATCGGGATTATTCTCATAGCATTGTTTCTCTGATGTTTTTCCTTTTCTGTTTTTTTTAGAAGTAAAAATAAACTTGGCTCTGGCAAACAACATAATCCCTACAGAAAAACTGCCTAGCTCACTGAAAGTCTCCCCTCTCCTCTCAAATTTTCTTTGTTTAATGGTTTCATATGCCTTGGGTGTCATCAGCAAAGTTTAGCCATGCCTCGCATACTAGTGACAGGCTGCAAACAAATGTAGAAGAGGAAAGGGAAGAAGGAGAGCAAAGAGAGAAAGAAAGTGGAAAGAAAAGCTGAAGGTGGCGCAAGGCAGCTGCCTCAGGTAGCTATCAAGGCAAGCAAGCCATGCACTTTTAAAAGATAGAATTGCTTTTTCTTCCCAAGCCAATGAAAGTGAAAGGTTATCGACTTTTTATGTGTACAAAATTAACATCAGAGAGCTTGTTGAGAATGAGGATTCACAAACGCTATCTCCAGAGATTCGACTTCACTAACTCGCCGGTAAGCCCCAGATATCGGATTTACCGGGAAGATTCCAGAGCTTCTGATACCATCGGCTCCACAAAGGCTTGGTTGGGCTCATGGGTGTACGCCAGTGCCAAGGCACAGGGCTCTGTGCTCTAAAGGACTCTTCACTTACGTTTTTGTGTGTTTTATTTTATTTATTCATTCACGAGACAGAGAGAGAGAGAGAGAGAGACAGGCAGAGACACAGGCAGAGGGAGAGGCAGGCCCCATGCAGAGAGCCCGACGCGGGACTCGATTCCGGACCCCGGGACCACGCCCTGAGCCAAAGGCAGACGCTCAACCGCTGAGCCACCTGGGCGTCCCTTCACTTACGGTTACCGCTCCTGCAGCTCTTGAAATTCTTACCTTTGAACAAGAGATACCACAAGCCCCACCATGTTCATTATACCCTGAGTCTTGGAGACATAGCAGGTCTTGTCCCCACGGACCACACTTTGAAAGACAATGCAGGGGATCCCTGGGGGGCTCAGCGGTTTGGCGCCTGCCTTTGGCCCAGGGCGCGATCCTGGAGACCCGGGATCGAATCCCACGTCGGGCTCCCGGTGCATGGAGCCTGCTTCTCCCTCTGCCTGTGTCTCTGCCTCTCTCTCTCTGTGTGTGTGACTATCATAAATAAATAAATAATTAAAAAAAAATAAATTAAATAAATAAAAGAAAGAAAGAAAGCAAGCAAGCAACAGGGGTTAGATCTTAGATGTCAAACTTTCACTACCAAAAATACTCAGGCAATTATCTCTAGGTCTATTGGATTTTTAAAAAATTTTTTAAGTTTATTTATGATAGCCACAGAGAGAGAGAGAGGCAGAGAAATAGGCAGATGGAGCAGCAGGCTCCACGTGGGATTCGATCCCGGGTCTCCAGGATCACACCCTGGACCAAAGGCAGGCACTAAGCCGCTGCACCACCCAGGGACCCCAGTCTGTTGGATTTTAAGTCTGACAGGTAACCAGCATCTGAATAAAATCACTTTACACAATTTCTACGTGGCATTCCTGGATCCAGGGTTCCCAAGTGGATTTGTTTTCAGAGGGAGAGCCCACAGAGACAAGTAGCCCGGAAGCAAATTTCTGGGGCAGTTGTCACAGGAATTGGAAATTTTTTTGTACAAGAAAGGGAGGAAAAAAAAAAGAGAGAGAGACCTCCAAAATGTTTGTCAGATTGTCCCAGTATTTTGTGGGAGAGCTGTAACCGAAAAGCTTTAGGACAGCTAATCAAAAGATCCCATTAAAAAAAAATATTTCCCATTTCTCCATGCATTATTATTGGTAAAGCATCAAAAATGCATATTCAATGGAGTAGAAAAACAGAACCACAGCAGTGAGTCAGTTCCAACCCAGGCTGAAAAAGAAAATCAGTGTATATGTTAGTTAAATTTAAAAGGCAAACTGCTTTTGCTGCTGTAACGTAACTTGAATATACTCATCTCAGCGGTCGAATCAGATTACCCTGGCTTAAGAGTCTGGCTATCCTTAAAGTAGAACAAGAAGAGAAAAGCTGTATTAGCTTTACCGAGGATGGTCAGCAGGTTATACAACATTTCTTATGGTTACTCATTTTCATTCACTCTTAAGTGGCTTCAGGAAGGTATAAGTCATCATGATTTCACCATCATTATTACCAATGCCATATCTATGTAATAATTATAATAACAATAGCTAATATATAGAATATATACTATGTGCTAAGCATTTTCTGAGTTATTTATACATGGTTGTTAACTCATGGCATAGTACTATCATTATCTCCATTTTACAGATGAGGAAACTGATGCACAGAGAGGTTAAGTGACTTACTTATGGTCACACAGCTACATAGCAGAGCTAAGATTCAAACACAAGGACTGTGACTACATTACCCAAGCACTTAACCACTAGAGAATGTAGCAAAGAGAGCTTAATGAAGCAAGGCAGAATTGCTTTTAACATTTTTTGGGGTTATGAACTCTTTTGAGAAGTTATATCCTTCAGAAAAATAAATTTATACTCCACACATTTACAAACCACTAGAGGACTGCCTATGTTCCTCCAAGACCACACATTTACCTCTATGACTCAATCTCAGGCTAAAAATGCCTACTCTAGACACTCATTACTTAAAATTATAAAATAGCTGTCACTAGCAAAGACAAAAATATTGTTAAAATCTAATGGCTGTGAAGTATAGACTCAGAGCAATAATAAAACTGTAAGCCTCATGCTTGTGCCATGTCATCAGATTGAAGAACTGGCTATTTTTAAATAACAAACTTTAAAGCTTTTCATCAACTGCCAAATTATTTCAAGATGAAAAAACAAATCACTGTAATTTCCAGCATTTTATGTTATGCTTACCTATACTGAGTGCTCAATAAATGTTAATAGAAGGAAAGGGAGAAAAGGAATATAAAGGTATCTTAATATTCTTTGGTAGTATAGTAAATGTGTTTCCAAAATATCATGCAACTTCTGTTTTTTACGATTTTTTTTTTAATTTTTTACCTTTTAAGTAATCTCTACATCCAGTATGGGGCTGAAACTCACAACCCAGACATCAAGAGTCACATGCTGAACCAAGTGAGCCAGCCAGGTGCCCCTCAATTTCTTTTTAATAGCATCCACCCATTCAATCATTTATTTAACAAGATTCATTGAATATTTATTGGTAATAAAAACCAAGTGAGGCCATCAAAAGTATGAATTTAAAAAAAAACACTATGGAACAGACACACCAAAAATTGAGATAAGTTGTCACACCATGAACAAAACTAGCAATTAGAAAAACACACAAAGGAACATATAAAGGTTTAAAGCAAATTCCAGATAGATAGATGTTGCAAATTTGGTGAGGGAGCATCAATATCTGCCTTTACTTTCCAGGTTCTTTCTTTCCTCTGTCCATACCCACACCTTGACAACTCATTCTCAAAATTAAGTTATTTGAGTTCTTTTCCAATAAATTTCTTAGCTTCATAGTTCTATTGCTTTCGTCAGTTCACTCATTCATTAGCTACTAAATGTGGCATTTCTCAATAGCTAGTATTCATTTAAATTTAGCCAACTAAGAAACAAGTTAGAAAACAACACACAACAATCTGGGAAAGGGAGACTCCCACTCAAGACATGGAAGAAAATAACCTCAGAACATACCAGAGAAATAAGAGAACAAGCACAAACCAAGATAGTTTGGGTTTCCATCATGCCAACTGGACATATGACCTAGTAAAAACAAGTGATCAAATTGGCTTGTTATGAAATTTGGTACAAAGTCCAGATCAATGATTTCAGAAAATCTTGTTAACACTAGAAGCAAACAATGGGAGACCACTTAAAACTCTTACTGCTGATGCTAAGAACAGTTGTTCAGGGGCACCTGGCTGGCTCAGCGGTTGAGCATCTGCCTTTGGCTCAGGTCATGATCCCGGGGTCCTGGGATTGAGTCCTGCATTTGAGGTCCCCACTGGGATCCTGCTTCTCCCTCTGCCTATGTCTCTGCCTCTTTCATGAATAAATAAAATCTTTAAAAAAAAAAAAAAAGTTGTTCATACTCTGTAGAGCTATGGATCATTGTTTTACTCTAATTTCTCTGTTTTAAAACCACTTTTCAAACTATACTGATGCATGCTTTTCAAGCCTGGGTTCAATCACAGGAAAGTTCTAACTAGTGCCACAGGCTAATGAGCAGACATTTTATAAATAGCATGTCTAAGAGTTCTTCCATTGGGAAGCAACTTAGCTCTATAGAATGATGTCATATGTCTATATCAGCATCTTTCCTCAGCCCCAATTTGGTTAATAACTACAATTATGGATTGGTTATTTCAACAGCTCTGAGCCTTTGTCAAACCTTACTCCTATTATGTGTTTTCATACCTTCTTCTTAGGCTACTACAATAAGTTCCTAATTAGTCTCACTGCCATCAATCTCACCACCCTCTAAATAATTCTATATACTGCTGCAAACACCAATCTTCAAATTGAATGAAGTTCAAGGAGTGCCTAGGTGGCTTAGCTGGTTAAGCATCCAACTTTTTTTTTTTTTTTTTTAACATTTTATTCATTTATGAAAGACAGAGAGAGAGAGAGAGAAGCAGGCTCCACACAGGGAACCCGATGTGGGACTCGATCCCAGGACTCCAGGATCACACCCTGGGCCCAAGGCAGGCGCTAAACCACTGAGCCACCCAGGGATCCCCAAGCATCCAACTTTTGATTTCAGCTCAGGTTATGATCTCAGGGTTGTGGGATTGAGCCGTATGTTGAGCTTTGTGCTTAGCACAGAGTCTGCTTTTCCCTCTCCCTCTGCTCCCCCACCCCCAGCTCTCTATCAAATAAATAAATAAATAGGGATCCCTGGGTGGCGCAGCGGTTTGGCGCCTGCCTTTGGCCCAGGGCGTGATCCTGGAGACCCGGGATTGAATCCCACGTCAGGCTCCTGGTGCATGGAGCCTGCTTCTCCCTCTGCCTATGTCTCTGCCTCTCTCTCTCTCTCTGTGACTATCATAAATAAATAAAAATTAAAAAAAAGTAAAAAAAACAAACAAATAAATAAATAAATAATAAAATCCTTAAAAATACAAAGAATTAATTTTGAAACCTTCGCAGACTTTCAAAGTCCAAATTCCCTCAGGTGGAAAGCCAAGGCCCTCTACAGTCCATTAATTTACTATTCCAGAAATTTGCTCACATCATCCCATGTACCATGTATTGCAATACAGCCAAACCAACTATTTTCCTTTCCCAGAATATGTCGTCCAATCTCTGCCTCTCTGTCTCTCATTCCCCTGGAAAACCTTCACTTCTTACTAACCTATTAATAAGTACTTTTAATTTTGCAACTAAAAATGGGCATTCTTTGTGAAGCTTTACCCTGCATATTAAAAGCTAATTAATATATTTTATGGTATGTGCTTTACCATAATTTAAAAATTGTTTAAATTAAAACCACACACAATTTAATGATCAAGTTTGGCAACTTGGCAGACCAGATAACCTGAAAATTCTCCTGTGATAAACACCTAGAACTGATTAATAAATTCAAAAGCTTTCTTTTAAATGCCAAGCTGAATACTCAGGAAAGAAAGTTAACTTCTCAGGTTTCAGAAACACGAAGGGAATGAAAACCACTGTAGGGAATGTAAATTAAAACTTCATTTGCCCCTGAAGATAGGGAGGAGAAAGAAAAAAAGCCTTCCCTGAGGAATTAATAACCTTGCAATAACCATGTAGCCTAGGATTCTTTTTTAAATATTTTTTTTTTATTTTTTATTTATTTATGATAGTCACAGAGAGAGAGAGAGAGGCAGAGACATTGGCAGAGGGAGAAGCAGGCTCCATGCACCGGGAGCCCGACGTGGGATTCGATCCCGGGTCTCCAGGATCGCGCGCCCTGGGCCAAAGGCAGGCGCCAAACCGCTGCGCCACCTGGGATCCCGTAGCCTAGGATTTAAATGCAGAACAATATTATTGAAGCTAAAAAATAAGTATCTTAAAATTATAAGCTATCTAAAAGGAAAAAATGTAAGAAAGAGCAAGAACAAATGAAACAAGAACAAGTAGGGCAGTCTGGGTGACTCAGTGGTTTAGCACCACCTTCAGCCCAGGGTGTGATCCTGGAGACCCAGGATCAAGTCCCACGTCCCCTGCACAGAGCCTGCTTCTCCCTCTGCCTGTGTCTCTGCCTCTCTCTGTGTCTCTGTGTGTCTCTCATGAATAAATAAATATTTTTTTTAAAAAAAAGAAACAAGAGCAAGTAGAAATGCAAAACAAATTTCTAAAAAATAAAAATAAAAATTTAGTGAATAAATTGAACAGTAGATTAGCTATCACTAAAGAGAAAATCAAGAGATGGATTGTATTTACCTGGAAAACCTCACAGAATGAGAGAGAAAAAATAGAGATTTAGAGAAAAGAGGGTAATATGTCCACTATAACTCTAATAATAGAGAAAACGGAAAGGGGAAGATGGTGATAGTGTAGAAGAACCCTAGGCTCACCTCGTCCCATGAACACCATATAATTTTTTTTTTTGAACAACATATAATTACCAAATCATCCTAAGTACTCTAGAAATTGATCTGAAGACAGGCAGAACAAACTCCACAACTAAAGGTAGTGAATAGATGGAATATTACTCATCAAAAAGAATGAAATCTTGCCATTTGCAACAATGTGGATAGAATTAGAGGGCACTATGCTAAGTGAAATAAGTCAGTAAAGAAAGACAAATACCATATGATTTCACTCGTATGGGGAATTTAAGAACAAAAACAGATGAACATAAGAGAAGGGAAGGAAAACTAAAATAAGATGAAAATAGAGCAGGAAGCAACCATAAGAGATGCTGAACTCTAAGAAACAAACTGAGAGTTGCTGGAGGGGAAGTAGGTGAGGAGATAGGGTAACTGGGTGATGAGCATTAAAGGCGGCACTTAGTATACTGAGCACTGGGTGTTCTATGCAATTGATGAATCACTGAATTCTACCCTGGTAACTAATAATACAGTATATGTTAAATAAATTGAAATTAAATAAAGAATTTTTAAAAATAAAAAATAAAAGTAAAGAAGCCACATTGAAAAAGGTAGGAAGTGCAGAAGCATGGTTTGGGAGAGAAACAGATTGTGGTCGCTGCAGTGGGGAGGGTTAGGTCTCAGAAAAGGATGAGAAACAAACCAGCACACAGGGGAGCACATGGGAAAACGAATCCCCATAGCAATTGGCTTGTAAAGTGAGAAGGTCCATATTTTGTGAGTTCTTAAACCAGTGGGGCTTAAAGCCTGGAGTTTTAAAGGTCATTATGCTTGGCTTTAGGAGAGCTCAGAGGCCACTGGGACTGCTCTTGAAGAGAAGGCAAGCAAACAATCCATGGACATATGGCATGGAAACTGTGATCTGAAGAATGCCTGGGGCACACAGTAGTGAGGTTAGTTGCGTTAGTTGCTCATCTTGGAGCATGTCCCAGAGAGGCAGCATAGATGGAGAGACCCCTTTGGAAACAAAGGAGTTAGCTGGCACCATTTCCCTCCCTCACCACTCAGCATAAGCACAGAGCCACCTGTGGAACCAGCATAGCACCCACACTCACTACCTAACTTACTCACATCAAACCCCACCCCCACACACTTCAGAATAACCACCCTTCTCAGTCACACTTACAGTCCCAACACAGTGGGCCCCTCCCCCAACCCAGCCCAAACTCATCCCAACACCATGTCTCCTGACCCAAGAGCTTTACAAGGCCTTGGATCTGGTGGTGGTGGTGATGAGTCTCATTTTTAAAGCAGACCAGAGCACACATAGTTAAAACTCACAATATTCAGGCCAGGGACCAAACACTGCCCACAACAGGCAAAGAGAACCTCTGCAGACAATTGGCCTGAAAATTGAAGTAGCTAGGACAAAATAACAGAGCACATGCAGCACACATTGGAGACACTCCTAGAAGCTCCAGGCCCTGGGGAACAGAGGACACTATACTGTAGGGCACAACAGGACCTCTTCTTCATAAAGCCATTACCCTCAAGAACCAGAGACATAGCTGACTTTCCTAACACAAGAGACAGGCTCAAAGACTTAGATAAAATGAGAAGACAGAGGAGTTTGTTCCAAATGAAAGAACAGGACAAGGCCATGGCCAGAAATCTAAGCAAAACACACATAAGTAACATGCCTGATGGAGAATTATTTTTTAAGATTTTATTTATTTATTCATGAGGGACACACAGAGAGAGAGGCAGAGGGAGAACCATAGACAGATGGAAAAGCAGGCTCCTTGTGGGGAACCTGATGCAGGACTCAATCCCCAGACCCAGGATCACGACCTGAGCTGAAGGCAGATGCTCAACCACTGAGCCATCCGGGCATCCCTGTCTGATGGATAATTTAAAGCAATGATCATAAAGATACTCACTGAACTTGAGAAAAGATGGAGGACATGTGTGAGATGTTTAACACAGAAATAAGGACTAATACACTAGAGATAAAGGACTCAAATGAAGGGAAACATGCTTGACAGAAAGAACATCAGGTGGGAAGAAACAGAGGAACAAATGAATAACATAGGAGACATAGTAACATAAAGTAATCAAGTGGACAAAAGAGAAAAAAAGGAATTACGCAAAATGAGATTTTACTTACATAATAACATTTGTATTATAGGAGTCCCAGAAGAAGAGAGAGAAAAGCAGGCAGAGAATTTATTTGAAGAAAAATAGCTATAAACTTTCCTAATCTGGGGAAAGAAACAGATATCCAGACCCAACGGACAGTCACAGAGAACCCCCAACAAAATCAACCAAATCAGATCCACACCAACACATGTTGTAATTAAAATGGCAAAATAGAGTGATTAAAAAAATATATATATTAGGGCTGCCCGGGTGGCTCAGCGGTTTAGCGCCGCCTTCAGCCCAGGGTGTGTTCCTGGAAACCCTGGATCGAGTCCCACGTCAGGCTCCTTCATAGAGCCTGCTTCTCCCTCTGCCTGTGTCTCTGCCTCTCTCTCTCTCTCTGTGTCTCCCATGAATAAATAAATAAAATCTTTAAAACATTAAAAAATAAATAAAATAGGGATCCCTGGGTGGCGCAGCGGTTTGGCGCCTGCCTTTGGCCCAGGGCGCGATCCTGAAGACCCGGGATCGAATCCCACATCGGACTCCCAGTGCATGGAGCCTGCTTCTCCCTCTGCCTGTGTCTCTGCCTCTCTCTCTTTCTCTCTCTGTGACTATCATAAATAAATAAAAATTTTAAAAAAATAAATAAATAAATAAATAAATAAATAAATAAATAAATAAAATAAAAAATATATATTAAAAGCTACAAGACAAGACAGTTACATACAAACAAAACCTCATAAGGCTATCAGCAGATTTTTCAGCAGAAATTTTCCCAGCCAGAAAGGACTGGCATGATATATTCAAAGTGCTGAAAGGGAAAACCTGAAGCCAAGAATACTCTATCCAGTAAGGTTATTCTATTCTAAGGCTTCTACTCTATTCAGAATAGAAGGAGAGATAAAGAATTTCCCAGAAAAAAAAAACAAAAACAAAAAACTAAAGGAGTTTATGAACACTAAACTAGCCCTGCAAGAAATACTAAAGGGATTCATTGAGTGGAAAGGAAAGAAAAAATGACAGTGTGAAGGTAGGAAACACAAAAACAGCAAAAATTAATATTTCTGTGAAAAATCAATCATGGAAGTCACAAAATTTTTAAAATGTACACTATGACACATATAAAATATGAGGAAGAGAGGACGAAAGAATGGATTCAAACTTAAATGACCATTAACTTAATATAGACTGCTATATCCAGAAGATGCTGTATGAAAACCAAATTGTAACCACAAACCAAAAACAACTAATAAATATGCAAAAAATAAAGAGAAAAAATTCCAAATATGTTGCTAAAGAAAATCAGCAAACCTCAAAAGAGAAAAAGACAAGAAAGGATCAGGGAAAATCTTCAGAAACAACCACAAAACAAGGAATAAAATGGCAATAAATATGTATCTATTAATAATTACTTTGAATGTAAATGGACTAGATGCTCCAATCAAAAGACCTAGGATGACAGACTGCATAAAAAACAAGACCCTTCTATATGCTGCCTCTTAAAGACATCTGCAGGTTGAAAGTGAGAAAATAGAGCAAATTTATCATGCAAATGGATAAGAAAGCCAGAATAGCAATACTTATATCAGACAAGGTATACTTTAAAACAAAAACTATAACAAGAGACAAAGAAGGACATTACATAATAATAAGGGGGACAATCCAACAAGAAGATATAACAATTGTAAATATTTATGCACCCAACATGGGAGCACCCAACTACACAAAACAGCTAATAACAAACATAAAGGACAATTGATACAGTACAGTGGTAGTAGAGGTCATTAACACCACACTTAAAGATCACCCAAACAGAAAATCAACAAGGAAACAATGGCTTCCAATGACACAGTAGCCCAGATATATCTAACAGATACATTCAGAACATTCCATCCTAAAACAGCAGAATACACATTCTTTTCAAGTGTACATGGAATATTCTCCAGAATAGATCACAGTTAGGTCACAAAATAAGCCTCAACAAATTTTAAAAAGATGAAAGTCATACCATGCATCTTTTCAGACCATGATGCTTCGTATACAAAATTAGAAATCAACCGTAAGAAAATATCCAGAAAGACTACAAACACATGAAGGTTAAATAACATGCTACTAAACAATGAATGAGTCAACCAGGGAATAAAAGAAGAAATTTAAAAATACATGGAAAAAAAAGGGGTGGGGGTGGGGAATCCCTGTGTAGCTCAGCGGTTTAGCGCCTGCCTTTGGCCCAGGACATGATCCTGGAGTCCCGGGATCGAGTCCCACGTCGGGCTCCCTGCGTGGAGCCTGCTTCTCCTTCCTCCTGTGTCTCTGCCTCTCTCTCTCTTTCTCTATGTCTATCATAAATAAGTAAATAAATAAATCTTAAAAATAAAATAAAATAAAAATACACGGAAAAAATGAAAATGAAAACACAACAGTTCAAAACCTTTGGGACACAACAAAAGCGGTTCTAAGAGTGAAGTTTATAGCAATATAAGTCTACCTCAAGAAGCATGGAAAAAAAAAAAAGCATGAAAAATTTCAAATAACCTAAACTTACAGGAGCTAGAACAAAAAGAAAACCCAAAACCAGCAGAAGGAAGGAAATAATAAAAATTAGAGCAGAAATGAATGATATAGGGATCCCTGGATGGCTCAGCGGTTTAGTGCCTGCCTTCGGCCCAGGGCGTAATCCTGGAAACCCGGGATGGAGTCCCAAATCAAGCTCCCTGCATGGAGCCTGCTCTCCCTCTGCCTGTGTCTCTGCCCCCCGCCCCCCTCTGTGTCTCTCATGAATAAATAAATAAAATCTAAAAAAAAAAAAAAAAAGAATGATATAGAAACTAAAAACATGGGACGCCTGGGTGGCTCAGCAGTTGGGCGTGTGCCTTTGGCTCAGAGTATTGTCCTGGAGTTCCAGGAGCCAGTCCTGCCTCAGGCTCCCTGCATGGAGCCTGCTTCTCCCTCCTCCTGTGTCTCTGCCTCTCTCTCGGTATGTCTATCATAAATAAATAAATAACTCTTAAAAAAAAAACAACTGAAAATACCCAAGTAAATAAAATCACAAATGAGAGAGAAAAAAGAACAACCAACACCACAGAGATAAGAGAATATTATGAAAACCTATGTTGACAAGTTGGACCATCTGTAAGATAATGGATAAATTCCTAGAAATATGTAAGATACCAAACTGAAACAGGAAGAAATAGAAAGTTAGAACAGACCAATTTCCAGCAAAGAAACTAAAAAATGAGTAATCAAAAAATTCCCAACAAAATGAGTAATCAAAAAATTCCCAACAAACAAAAGTCCAGCACCAGATGGCTTCACAGGTGAATTCTACCAAACATGTAAAGAAGAGTTAATCCTTCTCAAACTATTCCAGAAATATAGGAAAACTTCCAAATTCATCTTAGGAGGCCAGCATTACCCTGATACCAAAGCCAGAGAAAGACAGCATTAAAAATTAATTAATTAATTAATTAATTAATTAATTAATTATATATATATGCCAATATCTCTGATGAACAAATGCAAATTGTTCAACAAAATTCCTTAACAAAATGCTAGCAAACCAAATCCAACAATACATTTAAAAAATCATTCACTCCGATCAAGCGGCATTTATCCCTGGGTTGCAAGAGTGGTTCAATATTTGCAAACCAATCAATAAGATACATCACATCAATAAGAGAAAGGATAAGAATGCTATATTGTTTCCATAGATGCAGGAAAAAGCATTTGACAAAGTACAAAATTCATCATGGTAAAAACGCTCAAAAAAGTAGGTTTAGACATAACACACCTCAACATAATAAAGACCATATAGGGAAAAACTGCAGCTAACATGCTCAGTGGAGAAAAACTGAGAGCCTTTCCCCTAAAGTCAGGAACAAGACAAAGATGTCCACTCTCACCACAGTTACTCAACATAGTACTAGAAGTCCTAGCCACAGTAATCAGACAACAAAAAGAAGTAAATGGTATCCAAATTGGTAAGGAAGAAGTAAAAGTTTCACTATTTGCAGATGACATGATACTGTATATAGAAAAACTCCAAAGACTACACCCAAAACCTGCTACAACTGATAAATTCAGTAAAGTCACAAGGTACAAAATCAATCTACAGAAATCTGTTGCATTTCTATATACCAGTAATGAAGTAGTAGAAAGAGAAATTAAGAAAACAATCCCAAAGGGCAGCTGGGTAACTCAGTTAGTTAAATGTTGATATCCGATTTTGGCTCAGGTCATAAGATCAAGCCCCTTGTCAGGCTTCATGTGCTTAACAAGGATATTGATATCCTTGATATTTTCTCCCTCTTCCTGTGCCCTTCACCCTGCTCATGCTTTCTTAATTAATTAGCTAATTAATTAATATCTGGGGCACCTGGGTGGCTCAGTCAGTTAAGCATCCGCCTTCGGCTCAGTCATGATCCTGGGATCCTAGATCAAGCCTCCCATCCAGCTCCCTGCTCAGTGGGGGTCTGCTTCTGCCTCTGCCCCTCCCCACTGCTCATGCTCTCTCTCACTCTCTCTTTCACACTCTCAAATAAATAAATAAAATCTTTAAAAATAAATAAGCATCTTTTTAAAAAATGTTTTTATATAAAAAAGTCCCATTTACAATTGCACCAAAAATGATAAGATACCTAGAAATAAACCTAACCACAGATGTAAAAGACCCATCCTCTGAAAACAATAAAGCACTGATGAAAGAAATTGAAGATAGCCCAAAGAAATGGAAAGATGTTCTAAATTCATGAATTGGAAGAACAAATATTGTTAAAATGTCTATACTACCCAAAGCAACCTACACACTTAATGCAATGCCTATCAAAATATCAACAGCATTTTTCACAGAACTAAAACAATCCTAAACTTTGCGTGGAACCACAAAAAGCAGTGAATAGAATCTTGAAAAAGAAAAACAAAGCTGAAGGCATCACAATTCTGGACTTCAAGTTTTATCATGAAGCTGAATTAATCATAAAATGGTGCTGGCACAAATAGACACAAAGATCAATGGAACCGAATAGAAAGCCCAAGGGTGCCAGGGTGGCTCAGTTGGTTAAGTTTCTGCCTTTAGCTTAGGTCATGATCCCAGGGTCCTGAGATTGAGCTCCACATCAGGCTCCCTGCTCAGTGGGGAGCCTGCTTCTCCCTCTCCCTCTGCCTGCCACTCCACCTACTTGTGCGCATATTCTCTCTCTCTCAAATAAATAAGTAAAATCTTTAAAAAAAGAAAAAGAAAACCCAGCAATGAACCCACCATAATCTAGTCAATTAATCTTTCACAAAGCAGGAAAGAATATCCAATGGGAAAAAGAATGTCTTTCTACAAATGGCATTGGGAAAACTGGACAGTAAGATGCAAAATTGATGAAATTGAGCCATTTTCTTATACCTTACACAAAAATGAATTAAAAATGGATTAAGGACCTCAATGTGAGACCTAAAACCATAAAAATCCTCAAAGAGAGCACATTGTAATTTCTCTGACACTAGCCTTAGCAAATTTTTTCTAAATAGGTCCCCTGAGGCAAGGGAAACAAAAGCAATAATAAATTATTGGGACTTGTAGCATAATAAAGAACTTCTGCACAGGGAAGGAAACAATCAACAAAACAAAAAGGCAACCTTTGGAATAGGAGAAGACACTTGCAAATGACATATTCAATAAAAGGTTAGTATCCAAAGTATAAAGAATTTGTCAAACTCAATGCTTGAAAAACAAATAATCCAAATTTAAAAATGGTTAGAAGACATGAATAGATATTTCTCCAAGAATACGTACAGATGGCCAACAGATACATGAAAAGATACTCATCATCACTTATCATCAGGGAAATACAAATCAAAACTATAATTAAGGGCACCTGGCTGGCTCAGTCAGGGGAGTGTGTGACTCTTGGTATTGGGGTGGTGAGTTTAAGCCCCACTTTGGGTATGGAGACTACTTAAAAATAAAATCTTAAAGAAAAACTACAATGAGATATCATCTCACACCCGTCAGAATGGCTAATATCAACAATATAAGAAACAGCTAATGTTGACAAGCATATAGAGAAAAGGGATCCCTCTTGCACTGTTGGTGAGAATGCAAACTGGTACAACCACTGTGGAAAACAGTAGGGAGCTTCCTCAAAAAGCTAAGAATAAAACAATCTTATGATCCAGCTATCATACTACTGAATTTACAAAAAAAAAAAAAAAAAAATAGGGCAGCCCGGGTGGCTCAGCGGTTTAGCGCCGCCTTCAGCCCAGGGCATGATTCTGGAGACCCAGGATTGAGTCCCACGTCGGGCTCCCTGCATGGAGCCTGCTTCTCCCTCTGCCTATGTCTCTGCCTCTCTCTCTCTGTGTCTCTCATGAATGAATAAATAAAAAATCTTTAAAAAAAAAATACAAAAACACTGACTCAAAGGGATATATGCACCCTTATGTTTATTGCAGTGTTATTTACAATAGTCAAACTATGGAAGCAGCCCAGGTATCTATGGATAGATGAATGGATAAATATATACATTACATATTTATACAATGGAATATTATTCAGCCATAAAAAGAATAAAATATTGCCATTTGCAATGACAAAGATAAAGTTAGAGAGTATAATGCTAAGTGAAATAAGTCAGTCAGAGAAGGACAAATACCATATGATTTCACTCATATGTGGAATTTAAGAAACAAAACAGAATGCCTGGGTAGCTCAGTCCATTAAGCATCTGACTTTGGTTCAGATTATGATCTCAAGGTCCTGGGATCAAGTCCTGCATCAGCTCCCTCTTCAGTGGGGAGTCAGCTTCTCCCTCTCCCTCTGCCTCTCTCCCAGCTTGTGCTCTCTCTCAAATAAATAAATAAATAAAATCTTAAAAAAAAAAAAAAAAGAACCAAAACAAATGATCATAGAGAGAAAAAAGAGAGACAAACCAAAAAACAGGCTTTCTTTTTTTTTTTAAAGATTTTTAAAAATCTGGGCAGCCAGATTTTTTAGCAGATTAGGCAAATCTGCCTAAATAAGGGCCGCCCAGTTGGCTCAGCAGTTTAGTGCCGCCTTCAGCCTGGGGTGTGATCCTGGAGACCCGGGATCAAGTCCCATGTCGGGCTCCCTGCATGGAGCCTGTTTCTCCCTCTGCCTGTGTCTCTGTCTCTCTCTCTCTGTCTCTCATGAATAAATAAAATCGTTAAAATATATATATATATCCTATGACCCAGAAATTCCATTGTTAGGTATAGTAACTCTTATATGTGTGTACTAGAAGACATATAGGAATATCTATTATCATGTGTCATTATAGAAAAACCAGGGAACAATCCAAATGGATAAATAAGGTGCTGTATATTTCCATAATAGAATAAATAGTGGGTTAAGTGTCTGGTTAAGCGTCTGCCTTCGGCTTAGGTCCTGATCCCAGGGTTTTGGGATTGAACCCTGTGTCAGCAGGCTCCCTGCTCAGCAGGGTGTCTACTTCTCCCTCTCCCTCTGCCCCTCCCCTTGCTTGTGCTCTCTCACACTTTGTCTGTGTCAAATAAATAAATAAAATATTTTTAAAATAATAATAATAAACAGCGAAAATTAATGAATAAACAAGAGCTACAGGGAAAAGCAGTTCATGATGGTGGAGTAGGAAGATACTGAAATCATTTCTTCCCATGGACACAATAAATCTGCTACATAAGAAATAACTCCCTCTGACAAAGGCCTGAAAGCAAGCGGAGCACCTCCTCCACAATAGGGAAAAAGGTCACATGGAGACAGGTAGGAGAGGCAGAGATATGGTCTCTGCAGTGACCCATACTCAGGAGGAATCTCACAAATACAGTTTCTCCCTGAGGAGCAAGGGGTTTGTGCCCTACATCAGGAACCTCAAGCCTTGGGATCTGCACTAGAGTGATGAGCTCCCAAAATATCTGGCTTTGAAAACCAATGGTGCTTATATCCAAGAGAAGCATAGGGCTGTAGAGAACAAAGCTTCTACTCTTACTCTTAAGAGGCTTGTATGTAACCTCACTTACCTTGGATCCCAGCACAAAAGTACCAATTTGAAAAGTTCTATGACCGTTTTGTATAGTCGATTCATTTGCTAATCATCTGATCATCATCATACGTCTGAAGGGCAGGAGCCTATTAGGACTCTCTCTCCAGGGATGGAAGCACTGGTAGGCATCATTTTTGCACTGTCCCTCAAACCTGCTAGTACTGGTGGGTACACCCCACCCCCGCACCACCTGTGCCACCCTGCTGGAGCAGGGTTGCTGAGTGCCCTATCCACATACTGCCCACTGGCTCTGCCAGAACGAGCAAGTATGTGTAACCCACATAAGAGAAGCCCCTTGCTTGCCTGGCTCTGGTGGCCAGGGAGGATTGTTTTTCTGGGCCTCACAGGTTTGAAATAATTGAAGACAGAATTCTTAGAGGCTACCATCCCAAGGGCACTGCACAGACATCAGACCAAAACACATCTCCAGTCTTTCTGTGAAAAAGGCCTATTTATTTGTATGGAGGTTCAATCTGAGGAACATATTTCAGATTTGCCATACATCCAGAGACTACAGAGATGCTCTCAGGGAATGAACATAGCCTAAGGGATGCCGTCTTTGCATTCTGCTTTGGCCTTGTTAAGATTTCTGGTACCTCTCAGAAAGGATTCATCTGTAGTCCTAGTTTTTGCAACTGTCTCCAAAGAGACACTTCCAGATTGCCTGGTCTGGAGGCCAGCAGGGTTAATAATTATAGTACCACAGGACTGGGATGTCTGGGTGGTTCAGTGGTTGAGCATCTGCCTTTTAGCTCAGGGCATGATCCCAGCATCGTGGGATCAAGTCCTGCATCAGGCTCCCTCCAGGGAATGGAGGGATGAATGAACAAATGAATGAACAAATAAAATCTTTAAAAAAAAAATGCATAGTACCATAGGACTATATATACACCTTAAAAGCTGCTCCCAAAGATTCTACTTTCCAATCAGCTTGAAACTAGAAGCTGATACCCTTCCCTCTAGAATCAGAAGTCTCTCAATAACTGGGACATATCAAGAATAAATCAGGTTGCTTAGACAATCCCTAAAGTTTGGGGAAACAACCAAGAGCTAAACAAAGTCAAATGATAAGCTTTCTTTCCTACAAAAGGCCATTCCTTCAAGACTGAAGGATATAGCTGTTTCTCACCTAATGCATAGAAACAAACAGAGAGTCAAGCAAAATAAGAAGATAGGGGTATGTTCCAAACAAAAGAACAAGATAAAACCCCAGGGGGGAAAATCTTTAATGAAATAAAGTTAAGTAAAAAAAAAAAAAAAAGAAATAAAGTTAAGTAACTTACCTGATAAAAAGTTCAGGGTAATGGTCATAAAGATGTTCACTGAACTTGGAGAATGGAGGAACACAGTGAGAACTTTAACAAAGAGAGAGAAAATATAAGAAAGTACCAAACAGAAGTTAAAGAACTAAAAAATACAATAACTGAACTGAGAAACTACACTAGAGGGGTTCAGCAGCAGACCTGATGAAGCAGAAGAAAGAATCAGTGAGCTAGAAAAGAGGGAAGTGGAACTCACCCAATCAGAGCAGCAAAAAGAAAAAAGAATTTTAAAAAGTGAGACAACACCACACAGAATAACATCTGCATTAGAGGCGTCCCAAAAGGAGAAGAGAAAGGAGAAAGGAGCAGAAAATTTATTTGAAAAAATAATGGCTGAAAACTACCCTAACCTGGGGAAGGAAAAAGACATCGAGATTCAGAAAATCCAAAGAATTTCAAAAAAGATAAACCCAGGGAAACCCACACCAGGACACATCATAATTAAAATGTCAAGAGTTAAAGAAGAGGAGAAAAATCTTTAAAGCAGCAAGAGAAAAATAAATCATTATGTAAAGGAGAAAGGTTTCAGGCCAGAAGGAGTGTTATGATGTATTCAAGTGCTGAAAGGGAAAAACATCCAATCTGGAGCACTGTATTTGGCAAGGTTATCATTCAGAATTAAAGGAGAGATAAAGAGCTTTCCAGACAAACAAAAGCTAAAGGATTAGTTCATTACCACTAAATTGGCCCTACAAGAAATGCTAAAGGAATTTCTTTAAGCAGGGTTAGGGGGTGCAGAGGGAAGGGGGGGCGGGCACAAATTAGTAAGAAGAAAACATATAAGAGTAAAAATCCCAATGGTAAATATATAGTAAAGGTAGTGGGTTAATCACTTATAAAACTATTATGAAGTTTAAAAGGCAAAAGTAGCAAAAATAACTGTAACCACAATAATTAGTTACGGGATATACAAAATAGGGATGCCTGGGTGGCTCAGCAATTACGTGTCTGCCTTCTGCTCAGGGCATGATCCTGGGGTCCTGGGATGGAGTCCCACATTGGGCTCCCTGCCAGGAGTCTGCTTCTCCCTCTGCCTACGTCCCTGCCTCTCTCTCTCTGTTTTTCATGAGTAAATAAATAAAATCTTTAAAAAAAAAAATAAGGGATATACAAAATAAAAAGATGTGAATTGCGACAAAATGCAGTCTATTTTAAGCTGATAACAAGTTTGAATACATTCTAACACTTTATATTTTTACACCTCCCCGTAACTTTCTGTTTTTGATGTCACATTTTGCATCTAATATCAGAGAAATACAAGGGATCATAAGAAATTACTATGAACAATTATATAACCACAAATTTAATGAACTAGAAAAAAATAGATAAATTAATAGAAACATAGTCTTCCAAAACTGATTCATGAAAAAATAGAAAATTGGAATAAGCCAATTACTGCAAAGGATTTTTTGCAGATGAAAACTAGACATTGTAGTGATCATTTTGCAATGAAATGTCAAATCATGTTGTACACCTGAAAACTAATATGATGTTGTATGTCAACTATACTTCAATTTTAAAAAGCTACAGTAGCATAAATGAATTGCAAAACATAACGTGTTTTGAAATAAACAAGTCACAGTAGAATACATACAATATGATTTTACTTATACAAAAATTTAAAAATATAGGCAAAACTAATTTATTGTTTTCGGTTAGATACGCAGTCAGCTTTATTTTTTTAAAATAAATTTATTTTTATTGGTGTTCAATTTACCAACATACAAAATAACACCCAGTGCTCATCCCATCAAGTGCCCCCCTCAGTGCACGTCACCCATTCACCCCCACCCCCCACCCCCCTCCCCTTCCACCACCCCTAGGTCGTTTCCCAGAGTTAGGAGTCTTTATGTTCTGTCTCCCTTTCTGATATTTCCCACACATTTCTTCTCCCTTCCCTTATATTCCCTTTCACTATTATTTATATTCCCCGATGAATGAGACCATATAATGTTTGTCTTTCTCCCACTGACTTACTTCACTCAGCATAATACCCTCCAGTTCCATCCACGTCGAAGCAAATGGTGGGTATTGGTCATTTCTAATGGCTGAGGAATATTCCCTTGTATACATAAACCACATCCTCTTTATCCATTCATCTTTCGATGGACACCGAGGCTCCTTCCACAGTTTGGCTGTTGTGGACATTGCTGCTAGAAACATCGGGGTGCAGGTGTCCTGGCGTTTCATTGCATCTGTATCTTTGGGGTAAATCCCCAACAGTGCAATTGCTGGGTCGTAGGGCAGGTCTATTTTTAACTCTTTGAGGAACCTCCACACAGTTTTCCAGAGTGGCTGCACCAGTTCACATTCCCACCAACAGTGTAAGAGGGTTCCCTTTTCTCCGCATCCTCTCCAACATTTGTGGTTTCCTGCCTTGTTAATTTTCCCCATTCTCACTGGTGTGAGGTGGTATCTCATTGTGGTTTTGATTTGTATTTCCCTGATGGCAAGTGATGCAGAGCATTTTCTCATGTGCATGTTGGCCATGTCTATGTCTTCCTCTGTGAGATTTCTGTTCATGTCTTTTGCCCATTTCATGATTGGATTGTTTGTTTCTTTGGTGTTGAGTTTAATAAGTTCTTTTTTCTTTTCTTTTTTCTTTTTTAAGATTTTATTTATGTATTGAGACAGAGAGAGAGGCAGAGGGAGAAGCAGGCTCCATGCAGGGAGCCCGACGTGGGACTCGATTCCAAGTCCCCAGGATCACACCCCAGGCTGCAGGCGGCATCAAACTGCTGCGCCACCGGGGCTGCCCAATAAGCTCTTTATAGATCTTGGAAACTAGCCCTTTATCTGATACGCCATTTGCAAATATCTTCTCCCATTCTGTAGGTTGTCTTTTAGTTTTGTTGACTGTATCCTTTGCTGTGCAAAACCTTCTTATCTTGATGAAGTCCCAATGGTTCATTCTTGCTTTTGTTTCTTTTGCCTTCGTGGATGTATCTTGCAAGAAGTTACTGCGGCCGAGTTCAAAAAGGGTGTTGCCTGTGTTCTCCTCTAGGATTTTGATGGAATCTTGTCTCACATTTAGATCTTTCATCCATTTTGAGTTTATCTTTGTGTCTGGTGCAAGAGAGTGGTCTAGTTTCATTCTTCTGCATGTGGATGTCCAGTTTTCCCAGCACCATTTATTGAAGAGACTGTCTTTCTTCCAGTGGATAGTCTTTCCTCCTTTATCGAATATTAGTTGACCATAAAGTTCAGGGTCCACTTCTGGGTTCTCTATTCTGTTCCAATGATCTATGTATCTGTTTTTGTGCCAGTACCACACTGTCTTGATGCAGTCAGCTTTAAAAGAAAAAAGTGGGGCAGCCCGGGTGGCTCAGAGGTTTAGCGCCGCCTTCAGCCCAGGACCCAGGATGGAGTCCCACGTCGGGCTCCCCGCATGGAGCCTGCTTCACCCTCTGCCTGTGTCTCTGCCTCTCTCTCTCTCTCTCCCTCTCTCCTCTTTCTGTGTTTTAGGAATAAATAAAATCTTTAAAAAAAAATTAAAAAGAAAAGAAAAAGCACAGAAATGAGGAAGTTTGATCAAAGAGTGACATACAAGTGCCCCCCCCCTTTTTTAAAGATTTTATTTATTTATTCATGAGGCACATAGAGAGAGAGGCAGAGACACAGGCAGAGAGAAGCAGGCTCTATGCAAGAAGCCCGATGCAGGACTTGATCCCTGGATTCCAGGATCACGCCCTGAGCCAGGGGCAGACGCTCAACTGCTGAGCCATCCAGGTTTCCCACAAGTGGCTTTTGAGGTATAATAATGTTCCATATCATGGCTTGGGTACATTTTATTGCTATTTTTTTTAACTACTTTTTATTCCAGGATGCCTGGGTGGCTCAGCAGTTGGGCATCTGCCTCCAGCTCAGAGCGTGATCTCAGAATGCCTGGATCAAGTTCTGCATCAGGCTCCCTGTATGGAGCCTGCTTCTCTCTCTGTGTGTGTCTCTCATGAATGAATAAATAAAATCTTTAAAAAATTAAAAAATTAAATTAAATTAAATTAAATTAAATTAAATTAAATTAAAAAAGGGATGCCTGGGTGGCTCAGTGGTTGAGCAGCTGCTGTTGGCTCAGGGCATGATCCTGGGGTTAGGGGATTGGTCTGCATCCGGCTTCCTGTATGGAGCCTGCTCCTCCCTCTCCCTGTCTCTGCCTCTCTCTGTGTGTCTTTCATGAATAAGTAAATAAAATATTTAAAAACAAATAAACTACTTTTTTCCCCATTCATTTATAAAATATTGAGAACCTACTCTCAGTCCATCCCTGTGCTGGGTGTTCGAGATACAACAATAAACAAGTTAGACAAGTCCTCATTGAGTAGTTTGATAGGAATTAGATTTATGAATACCAATAACCTTTTTTGCAGAAGTAGAAAACTGATTCTAAAACTAACAGGAAAAAGCAAGGAACATGGAATTGCCAAAACAATCTTGAAAAGAATAGTCAAAGGGCTTACACTTCTCAGCTTCAACTTCAACTTCTCAGCTTCAAAATTTACTTCAAAGTTTGATTAATTACAGTAATCAAATAATATGATATTGGCATAAGAATAAACATATCAATGGAATAGAATGAATAGTCTAGAAATAAGCCCATATATCTATGGTCAGTTGATTTCCAACAAGGGTGTCAAGATCGCTCATTTGGAGAAAGGATAGTCTTTTCAATAAATGGTGCTGGGGCAAAAGATATCCATATTCAAAATCATAAATTTAGGCCTCTACCTCACACCATATACAAAAATTAACTCAAAATGGATCAAAGATTGAATGTCAGAACTAAAAGGATGAAGTTCTTAGAAGAAAACATGGGTATTAATCTTCATGATCTCAGATTAGCAACAATGTCTTAGATATGATAACTAAAACATAGCCAACCAAAGAAAGATAGATAAATTAGATTTTATAAAATGACTTTGGGAGTGCCTGGATGGCTCAGTCCATTAAGCATCTGACTCTTGATATTGGCTCAGGTCATGATCTCAGGATTGTGGGGTTTAGCCATGCATCCAGCTCCATGCTCAGCAGGCTGTCTGCTTAAGATTCTCTCCTTTTGGGATGCCTGGGTGGCTCAGCGGTTGAGTGTCTGCCTTCAGCTCAGGGCGTGATCCTGGAGTCCTGGGATCAAGTCCCACATTGAGCTATCTGCATGGAGCCTGCTTCTCCCTGCCTATGTCTCTGCCTTCTCTCTGTGTCTCTCACGAATAAATAAATAAAATCTTTAAAAAAAAGATTCTCTCCTTTTCCCTCTGCCCCTCCCCCTGATCATGCTCTCTCTTTCTCTCTCTCAAATAAATAAATTAATTAAATCTTTTAAAAAAGGAAAGTCTTTTATGTAACAAAAAAGAAAAAAGACAAGTCACAACATGGGAGAAGTATTTAAAACATATTTTGATAGGAGTCTAGATCTAGAACATATCAAGAACACTTATAACTCAATAAAAAAGAAAACAGCTCAATTTAAAAATGGACAGGGGTGCCTGTTTCCCCATTTGGTAGAACGTGAGGCTCTTAATCTCAGCTCCACTTTGGGCAGGGAGCCTACTTAAAAAAGAAAAAG
Organism: Canis aureus; assembly: GCF_053574225.1. NCBI lineage: Eukaryota > Metazoa > Chordata > Mammalia > Carnivora > Canidae > Canis > Canis aureus. The sequence goes on along the minus strand of NC_135635.1, from coordinate 44,776,931 downwards.
ACAAAAGATTTGAAGAAACATTTCCCCACAGAACATCTATAGATGGCCAAAAAGCACTTGAAAAGATGCTCAACATCATTAGTCACTAGGGAAATACAAATCATTTTGCATAAAAATAAAAAACCATAATGACTAGGATAGCTACAAATAAAAAGAAGAAAGAAACCACAGACAATAACAAGTGTTCGTGCAGATGTGAAAAAAAGTGGGACCCTTAAGCATTGCTGGTGGTAATGTAAAATGATGCAGTCACTGTGGAAAACAGTCTGGTAGTTTCTCAAAAAATTAAATATAGATGATTCAGCATCATCTCTAGGTTCATGCTAAAGAGAATTGATAAGATATGTTTACACATACAAACATACATACATACAAACACATAGATATGAATGTTTCTTGCAGCATTATTCCTGAGAGCCAAAAACAGTAAATAACCCAAACATCCATCAATCGATAAGTGAGTAAACAAAATGTATTATCCATACAATGGAATATTCTTTGGCCATAAAAAGGAACGAAGTACTAGTACACATTACAATTGGATGATCCTTGAAAACATTTTGCTAAGTGAGAGAATGATCTAATTCCATTTATATGAAATGTCCAAAACAGGTAAATCCATAGAGACAGAAAGTAGATTAGTAGTGGGGCGCCAGGGTGGCTCAGTTAGATAAGAGTTAAGCGTCTGACTCTTGATTTCTGCTCAGGCATGATCTCAGGGTTGTGAGATTGGGCTCCATGCTGGGCATGGAATCTGCTTAGGATTCTTTATGCCCTTCCCTCTTGCCTTCCCTCATTCCTACAAAAAAATAAATAAATAAAAGTAGATTAGTGGTTGCTAGGGACTAGGGTAAGAGAAGAATTTTGAGTGACTGCTAATGAGTATGGGATTCAATTTTGGAGTGATGAACATGTTCTAGGACCACTGAATTGTACACCTTAAAATGGTGAATTCTATGGTATGGGAATTATATCTCAATAAAAATAAAAAACAATAGCAAAATGAAAAGGATTTATGGGAATTATATCTCAATAAAAATAAAAAACAATAGCAAAATGAAAAGGATTTATGATGTTTCCTGCCATAACTAAGCAGGAAGGGATTTTAAATATCATCTGGTTCAACTCTCATTTTAAAGAGAAGAAACTTGGGATCCCTGGGTGGCGCAGCGGTTTGGCGCCTGCCTTTGGCCCAGGGCGCGATCCTGGAGACCCGGGATCAAATCCCACATCGGGCTCCCGGTGCATGGAGCCTGCTTCTCCCTCTGCCTGTGTCTCTGCCTCTCTCTCTCTCTCTGTGTGACTATCATAAATAAATAAAAATTTAAAAAAAAAATTTTTAAAAAAAAAATAAATAAATAAAGAGAAGAAACTTGAGACCTAGAGGAAGGAAGTGGCTTGTAAAAAGTGACACAGCTAGTCAGCTGATGAATAAGTGTGGGAGCCCAGGACCTTTGCTGCCAGTACAGTGCTTTTTCTTTTTTCTAAATTCTTTAACATGTATGACAATTTTCAGTTATACACAAAAATAGAGCAAATAGCATAAGCTCCTTGTATCCATAACCCAACTTCAATAATCTTCAGAACACAACCAATATTACTTCATCTATGCCATCACCAACTTTCTCCCCTCCCAGGTTATTTCAAAGTGTATCTCAGATCTCACATTACTCATACATAAAGGCTGTAGTACTTGCACATTTTCATATAGTTTTATTTGCATGTTCTATTTCTCACACACATACATACGCATACAAAAGAAAAAATAAATGATCCCTGAAAAAAATGGTGAGCAAAGAAACTGATAAAGCTTTAAATAAATCTAAATATGCATTCACTGTCTAAGTGTATATTATATTGTTGATGAATACATAAAGAAAGTGGAACTAAAGCACCTCATAAAATAGCATGTAAGATAAGGTGGTGCTGTATGAAATTAAAGTTTCTTGTATTTTTCAAAAGGAGGTGAGAGATCCTGAGTCAGCTCCTGTGCAGTGCACTAGAGAACACATACAAGAATGGTCTTAGAACATTCTCCAGAATAGCAAGAGAACTGGAAACAACCTAAATATACATCAGTACAGGAATGGATATAAAATATGGTATATGGGTAGTGTAATACTGTGATGTCATTAAAAGGAATAAACTAGGTCCATGCAGTTTTGTGTGCACAGATCTCAAAAACACATGGATTAAAAACAAGTTTTAAAACAACTTGAATAGTAAATGACTTTGATTTGAATCAAAAAGAAGAACTTATCTGCTCATGGGATGGAGAGGGAGAGGGAAGAACTAAGAATGGTGGTTAAAAGGACTTTTAGCTACACTCATAATATTTTATTTCTTCAGAGAAATAAAGATAAAGCTCATAGGACAAAAGTATACAGTTATAAATCTTAGATTGTGGGACACCTGGGTGACTCAGCAGTTAAGCGTCTGCCTTTGTCCCAGGGCGTGATCCGGGAGTTCTGGGATCAAGTCCCACGTTGGGCTCCCTGCAGGGAGCCTGCTTCTCCCTCTGCCTGTGTCCCTGCCTTCTCTCCATGTCTCTCATGAATAAATAAATGAATAAATAAAATCTTAAAAAAAAAAAACTTTGTGAGAATAGAAGTGTTTGTTATTTGTGTTTTCTATACTATCTGTGCTTAAAATTTTTAAAATATCTTATAAATGTCCTTTAAAAAGAAGAATTACAGAGTCCAAAGAGCACTCTAAAATTTTGGCCTAATGTCATCTATACTATATAAATATATGCTGTATAAATAATCCCCTCTAATTTTCTTGGAGCTATGCACCTGCTCCATGGAAAGATATCCACCACTTTTGCTCTCCATAGTCCCATTTCTAGATTCTGACAAAGTTGATCTACATTTTCAGATTTCCTCTCCTCACAAATTAACTCCAGAATAGAATTCAGGGTAAGTTAGAAAACAACATTCTATTTGAAGTAAAGTCAAAGATAACTCACGAATTAAAGAAAAAATGTTTATCTTGCATTTGTTTTTTATACTTTTTTTTTTAGATTTTATTTATTCATGAGACACAGAGAGAGAGAGAGAGGCAGAGACACAGGCAGAGGGAGAAGCAGGCTCCATGCCCGATGTGGGACTCAATCCTGGGTCTCCAGGATCACACCCCAGGCTGAAAGCAGAGCTAAACCGCTGAGCCACCCAGGCTGCCCTGTTTTTTATACTTACCATATTTACACTGTCATAGTAAAATGCAAGATAAGTGAGAGAATGATCTAATTCCATTTATATGAAATGTCCAAAACAGGTAAATCCATAGAGACAGAAAGTAGATTAGTAGTGGGGCGCCAGGGTGGCTCAGTTGGATAGGAGTTAAGCGTCTGACTCTTGATTTCTGCTCAGGTCATGATCTCAGTAAATCATAGTAAAATAGATTCTATTTCAGATATGTAGGTTTGTGGACAAGGGTACAGGCAAATGTTAAGTAGACCAAAGGAACTGAAGAAACAGACCCAGTGGCAGAGGCTGGATCTAAAAAGGGAAGTATCCCAGGGCAAGTTCTGCCATAGTTAGGGTAGATATCAGCTCCGAGGATAAGGGACAGATGATTATTTGACATTTGGGATATAGTAGCTCCATTAAAAGTGTTGGGTGTTGGGTGAGATTAAAGGTCACGCTGTGGCAACAGTGCAATTGCTGTGGTTATCTACTACTTATGTCAGTATTCCAGCAGATATACAGAATCAATATTCTGGTAAAGGGATTTGGTAATGACTAGTCAAAATCTTAAGAAGGGTAGGGTTTTTGTATTGGTCAAGACTTGTTTAGTTCCTATTAATAGAAACTCAACTCACATAATCGAGTGGCATTGACCTCAGATGCAATGTGATCAAGGTTTAAATGATACACTCAGAACTCTTTTTCACGGGTCATCTATGTAGTCAGGTTTGCTATACTCATGCTCTATAGCAAGTAGCACTCAAATCTCAAATGCTAATGTAACAAGTAATGTCAAAATGTCAATGGCCTATGACAACAAACATTTATTTATTTCATGCTCACAGGTCTGCAGATTGACTATGTTTAGACTAGTATTGGCTGGGTGTGGCTGGGCTCAGGTGGACTCTTGGGTTGGCTACAGATCTACTCCATGTCTTCATCCTGGGACAACACCAGAAGGATGAACAGCTATCTGTTCTCTTCCTGAGCGAGAACAGGAGATCCAAAATTGTTGGTGGAAAGTCATAAGGCCTCAACTTAGAATGGGCACACTAGTCATTTCCATCCATAGTCTACTGGTCAAAGCAAGTCATATGGCCAAGACCAAAGTCAATGGGCATGGATGTAAATTACATTTACTATAGTGGGAGGTGCTGCAAAGTCAAATGGCAAAAGATTAGATAAATGATAGATAGATGATAGATAGATAGAGATGGATAGAGGAGAGAGAGGGAGAGATAGATAATAGATTGATAAATAGGTAAATCTATCTATTTATGTAATTTCAAATTAAGCATGAAGGTTGGAAGCAATAATCCTTGCCCCTGCTTGTCTTCCCCTTAATGTAGGCTCTGTTGTCAAAGGCAAGATGGCTGTTAGCTACTCCTGTCTCACTTTCTCCAAGTGTGACAGTCCTAATAGATAGAGAACATCTTTCCAGGTATCTTAAGTTATTTTTTTAAGGTATTATTTATTTATTCATGAGAGACACAGAGAGAGAGAGAGGCAGAGACACAGGCAAAGGGAGAAGAGACTCTATGCAGGGAGCCCGATGCGGGACTCAATCCCGGGACCCCAGGATCATGCCCTGGGCCAAAGGCAGGTGCTAAACCGTTAACCACCCAGGGATCCTCTCCAGGTATCTTAAGTTTAAAAAAAAGGTCTAAGAAGGGCTCTGTTTGGGCTGGCGTGGGTTCTACTTACTCCTGAACCAACCACCACAGTCAAGGAAGATAGAGTCCTCTGACTGGCCAACCTAGTCCACAGGCCCATACTTTATTATCTGGGGATTAGGAGGGAGATGAAGCCAACCTTCACAGCTTCACCAGGATCACATAAAACTTTAGAGGGTGCCTAAAGGAACCAATACTGGGAAGACATGGACACCGCAGTCTTTAATCTCAATAGGAAACCAGAAGCCTTGGGATGCCTGGGTGGCTTAGTGGTTGAGCGTCTGCCTTCGGCTCAGGGTGTGACCCCAGAGTCCTGCGATCAAGTCCTGCATCGATCTCCCTGCACGGATCCTGCTTCTCTCTCTGCCTGTGTCTCTGCCTCTCTCTCTTTGTGTGTGTCTCTCATGAATAAATAAATAAAATCTTAAAAAAAAAAAAAAAAAAAAGGAATCTAGAAGCCTAGACAAGGAAACCAAGAAAAAATCCAGACCTACCTATGGGATCAATGTGAGAAACTAGGAAGGAAACAGCAGACCTCTGGGCACCAGAATTAAAGCAATGGGACTTAGGCTGAAGCTTCTGTGTACTTCTCATTACTATTGTGCACTGGGGATGGGCCTGGTAGGGATGTGAAGCTCTGGGAACATCCAGCTTTAAGAGCTAGTGGGGGGATCCCTGGGTGGCGCAGCGGTTTGGCGCCTGCCTTTGGCCCAGGGCGTGATCCCGGAGACCCGGGATCGAATCCCACGTCAGGCTCCCGGTGCATGGAGCCTGCTTCTCCCTCTGCCTGTGTCTCTGCCTCTTTCTCTCTCTGTGACTATCATAAATAAATAAAAATTAAAAAAAAAAAAAGAGCTAGTGGGAGAGAAAACAGTATGTATTTAGCGGTATTGGTGAAGTTAAAATGCTGTTTTTTCAGGGATCCCTGGGTGGTGCAGTGGTTTAGCGCCTGCCTTTGGCCTAGGGCATGATCCTGGAGACCTGGGATTGAGTCCCACATTGGGCTCCTGGTGCATGGAGACTGCTTCTCCCTCTGCCTGTGTCACTTTCTCTCTCTGTGACTATCATAAATAAATAAAAATTTAAAAAATGCTGTTTTTTCAAAGGTGAAAAGCTAAGTACCTCTGAATCTCAGGGAACAGCTATACAGCTTCAAGATGAAAACATTGGTGCTAGTGAGAACCACAGGGTAAAATGAGCACTGCACTCACAGGTATTAATACACGGGGGCAACGTGGCAGACCTTTTACCAGATACCAGGTGTAGACTCGTGATTCACAACACTCTATTGGACATTGTCTGATACCTTCATATTGAAAAATGAAATTATAGCTTAGTTGAAGTGAGAAATTTACAAGTAAAGTCTTTTCACAGAGTTGTAAATTATATCACTTCTTAAATTAACAGAATGAAGTCTAAGTCTTTAGTGTAAATTATGTGCTCAGTAAAAGCAAGGTGAATGAATGAACAAATCATCAGGATTCCTGCCGTGAACCAGTTTTGTGGAGGACCTGCGCCACCAATGTGAAAAATATGGGGATAAAAACAGGAAAGAATAAGAAAGAGAGAGTGCCAACCTGAGGGGCAGTGTAGAGAATTGCATGCCATGGAAACGCTAAGGCAGGCAGGTTAAAGTTGGAAGGAAGTGAAGAGGTGACAGCACGGTTGCTCCAAGATGAAGCTGTTGCCTCCAAGGAAGTTCTTCAAAGAAAGCTTTAAAGGGCCCAAGCAGTCCCATGCATGCCCTTCCTGGTTTGATTTATTCTCCCTCCTTTGGGATGGATTACCTCCATCCTCAAATTCTCAGCCCTCAGAAAGGGATGTGACATTAGCACTTGCCTCTCCATGTTTTTCCAGAAAGGGAGTCAGGTTAGAGTGTGGAAGAAGCCAAGAATCACCTGTGGCCCGATTGTTTGGAGTTATGGAAGAGTGTGGAATGAGCCCTGTTTTTTCTAACACCAGAAAAAATAAGATGTATTGAGGGGTTCTTTGGTCTCAGAGAGCAAAAGCTTGTAATATTTCTGACAATTAATTAGAGATTGTTTGAGGGTGGTACAAACAAAAACTACTGTGTCAAGGATTCAAACTGCATCCAATTTGTCTTTCTCCCCAATCCTGCTCCCTGAGCCAGAACTCCTATTTGCTGGACAAATAAACTCCAACTGAAATAAAAGTTCTTTTTAGACAAGGGTGAAGGTTGAATGGGAATATTTTAGCTAGATTTCCCAATCAGTAATGGGTGTTTCAATTTCTCCCTGGTCTGAGTCTGATGGAAGTGATGTTTTCCCACCATTAGGCCATGTACTGATCACATGGTGCCAAGTGGGAGGTTTGGGGTCCAGAGCACGAGTCTGGGCTGGCACACCAGCTGGGTCCTCTCATTGGTAGAGGCACTATAGGGTGACATGCCACAGGACACCTTGTTTTTCACTCAGACTGTTGTTTCAAAAGCAGAATAAAGTGGGTGTTGGGGCAAGCGGGGATTGGGTCATGGCTACACAAAGTTACAAAACCAGTCTTTGGCTGGCATAAGTAGACAGCAATATCTCTCCCAGATACCAGGTTCCCTCTGCCCTAGTTCTAGTCAAAGTTCAGAGACCAGAACTCTCCCTAAAGTGCAGAGCTTGAGATATGCTGGCTCACATATATTATGACACTGTCTTTGGAAAGAAATTCAGTTAGGACACTGGTGAAAAGGTCAAAAAGCAGTGAAATCTCATCCACTTGAACATTGTTAGCAAGCGGTGGCTTTGTGTGAAAGGAGTGGGGCAGAGAGTGCTCTCGCAGCTGCAAATTTTCTCCTCTGTTGGCCATCACAGAAAACAGAAATGGATTTTTTGGATGTTTCCATCTATTGCGAAGGAAATCTAAGACTCACTGCCTTTATCACTTAAGAGCTGTCTGTTTAGTTTGGTTTCCTTGTTGTTGTTGGTTACATATGCATTGTTATGTTAGCAGTGCATGCACACCACGTTTACCTATGAATGTCAAAGTCGAATCTCACTCACACTCTCCTCAGAACACTTACAGGGAGAGGCACCCGGGTGGCTCAGTTGGTTGAGCATCTGCCTTCAGCTCAGCTCAGGATCCCAGGGTCCTGGGATAGAGCCCCATATTGGGCTCTTTGCTCACGGGGAGCCTTCTCCCTGTCCTCTTCGCTCATGCTCTCTTTCTCAAACAAATAAAATCTCGAAAGGAAGAAAGAGGAAAGAAAGAAAGAAAGAAAGAAAGAAAGAAAGAAAGAAAGAAAGAAAGAAAGAAAGAAAGAAAGAAAGAAAGAAAGAAAGAGAAAGAATGAAAATTTATAGGGAAAAAAGTAAAGGAGGGTTTGGTTAAGGATCATGAGGCAATAATACGACTGGTTAAGCATTGCACCTTCAAACGACTAGTGAAAGATTTTAGGCTTGTCAGGATTGTCAGCCACCTGGGTAGGCAACTTTTTTTCCCTCGTAGAAATGGAACCATACAGGGTCCGTCCTTTCGTGACTGGTCTATTCCACTCAGCATGATGTCTTCAAGGTTCATCCACGTTTGTCCTGAGATCTGTATGGCTTGTTTTCCATTGGTTGAATTGTTTGTTTTGTTTTCTTGCTGAGGACTCAGACTTGAAAACAGGATAACCATCTGAAAGTTTGCCTGGCCATGGAGTTTCCTTCCCCCCACCCTAAAACATACTTATCTTTGCCACACAACATTTTTCGGTGTTTTTTTTCCTGCCTTGTTCATTACATAATCTCTGTGTTAGTGGCTGCTTCTAGCTTTTAGCATGGCTCCCGCAGGGGGGATTGGAGGGTGTGCACCCCGGCCTCTCCTCTCTCCTCCAGCAAAGACTTCGGAGCACCAAAGAAGCCTTTCCTTCCAAGGGTAATTGGACGCGACTCCATGCCTAGAGGGCAGGCCATGCCTATCTTCCTCTCTAAGTACAGCAGGCTCTTAACACGTGCTTTTTGTTTGTTTGCTCTTTATAATTATTAAGTAGTACATTCACATGGTTAAATATATACACAGTTGGAATGTGCAGTGAAAAAAATCTCCCTCCCACCCCTAACAGGCGCCCTTGTTCCCCTTGCCAGCGGTCAACACTGTCACCTTGTCTACCCCTCCAGAGACAATTCCATGTAAACAAGCACACAGGTACCTTTTTCACGCAAAAGATACCACCTTATACCCACTAATCTGTATCATGCCTTCTGGAAAAACACAGAAAAGTAAGAGGAAAAAACACAGTTTCATTGTGTTATGAATTGATGAGAATGTTTAGTCATAACTGTTTCTTTTTTTCCTTAGATAAATGAAATGAAATGTTATAGACAAAACTGAAATATTCTACAACCAGAAAAAAGCAGAAAATTCTATGACCTTCACAGCCAATCCTGTTTCCCTCTCCTCCCCATCCCCAGGGTTGAGCAGTATCATGAATTTATTATATCCTTTCAGTAAACTTCTATATTTTCACATGTGTGCATATATATGTTAGTGAACAATTTTGTGTAATTTTTCAATTTACATAATAGCCATGTTTAATATTCATTCCCTCAATTGACAGACATTTAGATTTTTTTAGACTTTTCCTCCCCAAATAATGATGCAGGAAGTGTTTTCTGCATATGTTTTTGTACACACATGTGAAGGTATGTTTAGGATAATTCTGCAGAGGTGGGTTCCCTGGAGCAAAGGATATGTGCATTTTTAATTCTGATAGATTGTTCCAAAGAAGTGGTACCACTTTTTACTCCCACTAACTAGTACCTGTTTCTCCATACCCTCTCTCACACAGTAATTTATCCAAAAATTGTTCATTTTTACTCATCTATTAGGCAAAAAAAAATTGAATTTACATACTCTTATAATTTGAATTTACATTTTTTGTTTTGCTGAAAATGAGATTGATCACTTTTTTATAGTTTGAAAGCCATGCATATTTCTTCTTTTATGATTTTTTGAAGCTCCTTTGCCCACTTTTCTTTTGAGTTAAATGGTCTTATTGACTTCCAACTTTACTTTGCATGTACAAATGAAAATTAGCTCTTTCTCATGATGTACACAACAGCTAATGAAAATTAGCTCTTTCTCATGTTCATTTTCAAATGAAAATTAGCTCTTTCTCATGATGTACACAACAGAGATTTTCCCAGTTTACTGCTAATGTTCTGATTTGCCTTATTATTTTTGTCACATGGAAATTTTATTTTGTATGCCGTCAACTTTATCTGTCTTTACGAATATTTTAAAGTGATGGTACATCTATAGCTTTCTCTTCCTCCTCTTTCACTCTTCCCTTCCTGTTTTCTCCAAATACCAAAATTAATCTGATACCATTCTAACCAAAATCGTACCTCGGATTCCTGGATCTCAGGAAAGATCAGCAGCAGAAGTTACCCAGAGATCACCCAAGTGAACCCTGGGGGTTTGACATAAGCACAGAGGCTCCAGCTGGCTTTGCCTCAACTCTGCCCTGGTGTATATTTATAGGGTGTCCTAAATCAATCTCAAGCACTGACATTTCTGGGACTTCTTACAATCTAGGGGTGCCCTACAACCAAGCTGGTCTGCTTACACTGCTTCTGCCCTAGTCTGACCTCCACCCTTGGAGGCATTGCAGGGAGGCTGGCACATGGGAGGCCAAAATCACAGTGACCTTTGCTTTTTTTTTTATTCTTTTCAATTCCTTCGAATATTCCCCCTTGGAGCCAGGTTTCTCACTGTCAGAGAAAACAAGAATGAACTTTCTGATGTCCACTGGAATCAGAAGATGGTTATGTGTGAACTCATGATTTCCAATCCCTAGAATACAGATGTATAGCTGTGTGCACAATTGTGAGTTTGCTTTTGTGTATTCTTCAAAGGTTACACACACACACACACACACACACACACACATACACGCTTTTCATATTCACTGAAGTTTTCTTCCCTCCCTGTGAACACAAAGCCAGCGTGGCCGGCTATTTCCTTTGCCCTCTTCACATCTCTTCTATCATGAATACAAAGAGCTGCACAAAATATCATTAGTTAAGCACTGCGGTGGGGGGAGGAGGGGTTTAAAAAATAAGACTGAAGAGAAAAACCAAAACAGAGTGGGGGGAATGGGGTAACTGGGTGACGGGCATTAAAAGGAGGGCATGTGATGAGATGAGCACTGGGTGTTATGCTATGTGTTGGAAAATTGAATTTAAATAAAATATTTTAAAAATTAATTGAATTAATTTAATTTTAACTTAAAAGTAAATAAATAAATAAAAGTAAAAAAAAAAATTCTAAAAAGCTCATGAGGGGATCCCTGGGTGGTGCAGCGGTTTGGCGCCTGCCTTTGGCCCAGGGCGTGATCCTGGAGTCCCAGGATCGAATCCCACGTCGGGCTCCCGGTGCATGGAGCCTGCTTCTCCCTCTGCCTGTGTCTCTGCCTCTCTCTCTCTCTCTCTCTCTCTCTGTGTGTGTGAGACTATAATAAATTAAGATAAATAAATAAATAAATAAATAAATAAATAAATAAATAAATAACTCATGAGTTGTTCTGGCCTGAGTGGCGCATTCCTGAGAGGCTTTTTGCCTTCCATGGGACTTCTCAGGGGGCTGACCTTCTGCACCTTCTACAGGCCCTTACATGACTGCATCCTCCCTAGAAACATCTACCCCTGAGCTCTTTCTTCCCTCCCACAGATGCTTACTGAACTTTTAACACCTGTCAGTCACATGTGCTGGGTACAGGCAACCAGCAGTGCCCTGGTGCTGTAGCCTTTGGACACAGATGTACAACCTAATGGACAGAACGTAGTGAATCACTAAATAAAGCAGTGCCCTTCCTTCCAGAAGCCAACCCTCACCAGAAACGGGGGCTATTCGCAGATACCTACTGTAGCCTCAAGAAAAAGTGCTTTTCTCTCTCCTGCTGGAAGAGAGAGCTTTGAAGTACTCTGATCCCCTTGGCTCCCTGGATCTTCACAGGGTGAAAGAGAAGACCTGATCCAGATTAGAATTGGGGGCTGGCCTAAGAGCCCAGAGCAGGCGGTGCTGCTGTGGGAGAAGAGACTATGAGGGCAGGCCAGCCCATCCGTTCTGGTCTCACCTCCTTCCCCCGGAATCCAGACTCCTGTTGTGCTCTAGACAAGACAGCAGACTGATGGTGGCCCTGCTTCCAAAAAGGATCTGACTGATACTGTATCCTTTTTTTTTTTCTGATACTGTATCCTATTCATTCCTTTAGCACTGCAGTCCTGTTCTGTGTTTTGCTCTTAACTTCAGATGGTCCTTCTAGTTCTTTATATTCATAGGCACAGGCTCATAGGCACACAGACCCATGGGGCAACCCATCGTGGACCAGGTATATGAGGGACAGTCCCTACCCTTAAAGAGCTAGTGTTTCAAGAGGCAAAACAGTGGGGTGCCTGGTTAGCTGAGTCAGTTAAGTGTCTGCCTTCAGCTCAGGTCATGATCGGGGTCCTGGGATTGAGTCCCACCTGGGGAAATCCCTGCCCAGCGGGGAGTCTGCTTCTCCCTCTCCCTCTACTCATACTTGCTCTCTCTCTAGTGCTTTCTCTGTCTCAAATAAATAAATAAACATTTAAAAGAAAAACCAGAAGAAGAAGAAGGGAAACAGAAATGCAGACCCCTGCGTTGGTGGTGAGGGGGGCAGCTCCGGAGGTATGAGCAAAACCACCCTGGGGAACTTCCCCGAACCCTCTCCTCTCCTCTCCATAGTGAAGGTTGTCAAGGAAGAAGAGTGAAGTTAGGGACACGTTTGGAGGGAGAGGGGAAGAGAAGTAGCGGAAACCCCTGACACTCCTAGTCTCTAACCTAGGGCGGAGCAGAGTCCGCGGAGGGAGAGGACCCGGAGGGGCCGGGGAGACCCCAGGGGAGGGGACGCCGCTGAGGAGCCGGGAGCTGGAGCCGCTGGGGCCTATCTAGGGGCCCAGGGGCCGGGTTTGCGCTTTTCTTCAGCAAACTCCGCGGGAGGAGGAAGGAACAGAGAAACGAGACAGCGCTAGGTCAAGGTGGGGAGGGAACCGTCCACGGTCACACGGGGGGAGGCGCTTTGAATGTTCGAAAGCTTTATGTATATAGATGCAAGAGACCCTTATGTTTCTAAAGACTTTATTAATTTATTCATGAGAGACACAGAGAGGGAGGCAGACACAGGCAGAGGGAGAGGCAGGCCCCACGCAGGGAGCCCGATGCGGGACTCGATCCTCGGACCCCGGGATCACGCCCTGAGCCCAAGGCAGGCGCTCAACCACCGAGCCTCCCAGGCGCCCAGCAAGAGGCCCTGGTTACCCTGCGGGGCAGGGACGAGATCGCCTGCGGGCTCTGAGGAGGCCCTGAGCCGGTGGGAGAGGCAGTAAGGGGTTTCCTCGGAGGTCAGGCTGCGAGCCCCGCTCTGCGCCCGGCAGCGCGCGGGCGCTGGGGTCCGAGGGGGCCCGGCCTGGCGGGGGAGGCCGGGTGCGGAGGAGGGGGTGCGGGAGGGAGGTCAGGGAAGCACCGCGCAGGGGCGAGGCTGGGGGAGGCCGGGGCGCGGGAGCCGGGCTGTGGGGCTGCGCGGGACGAGTCCACAGCGGCTGCCACCTGCTGTCCCCGACGGGAAGGCGAGGAGGAGGAGGCGGCCCGGGCCCCCGCGGTGGGCAGGGGGAAGGACTGCTGCAGGGCTTGCAGGGCAAGCTCTGAGATGGAAGAGCTGCAGGCAGGAACCACCCCCCTACCTACCCCCACCCCCCCACCTGCACCCCCAGACCACAGCGTGGGGGCACTGGAGAAGGAAGAGCCTTTACCCTCAGAGAGTTTTTCGGTTTTGCAACTAGAAGACGCTGTCAGGGAAAATCCAGAATCCATTTAGGGCAAGAAGGAGTGAGAATGTTTTACGATGAGTAATTCAAGGCTCTGTAAGATTTTCATTGACTCTTCTGTATACTTCCCCTAGAACCAGAGTTGACTTACAAGAGGTGGATGAGGATTAAACCCCAGGGCCTCTCTCTTGCTTTGTAAGGCTCTAGTCATAATTTTGTATTCAGGATTTTTTCATTGCCCCCTCCCCCCGACCCCCATTGCATAGCCTTTTGTTTGTTTAAGATTTTATTTATTTATTCATGAGAGACACACACACACAGAGGCAGAGACACAGGCAGAGGGAGAAGCAGGCTCCATGCAGGGTGCCCAATCTGGGACTCATCTGGGGTCTCCAGGATCACGCCCTGGGCCAAAGGCAGGCGTTAAACCGCTGAGCCACCCAGGGATCCCCTTGCATAGCCTTTAAGCTCCACAAAAGCTTAATCTACTTCTGCCTAGAACTCTGCAAATTATGGGTTTGGAGGAAGCCCGGTTTCTATAAATAAGTACTGGGAATGTAATGTACAGCCTGATGACTGTTAACAGGGCTCTATGGTACATTTGGAAGTTGCTAAGAGGGTAGATCCTAAAAGTTCTCATCATAAGGAAAAAAAGTATTTCTATCTCTTTGTTTTGTTTATTTATTTGTTTGTTTGTTTTGTTTTGTTTTAGTATTTACCTGAGATGATGGGTGCTAACTAAACTTACTGTGGCAGTTTTTCTGCAATATATGGAAGCCAGGTCACCATGCTGTACAGCTTAAGCTTGTAGAGGTACTTATGTCAATGATATATATATAAACCGAAATAGAAATAAATAAAACTCTCTGTATGCAATGCAAAACAACAAAAACAACAACCAAAAAAACAAAAACCACCTCAGAGTTCTGATTTCCAAATAATTTCTTGACTTCTCTATTGTGAAAAGATGGGCAAGAAAGGGGCACCTGGTGGTCTCAGTGGGTGAGTGAGGCTGATCTTGGGAATGTGAGTTCCAAGCCCGTGCTGGGCATAGAAATGACTTAAAAATAAAATCTTAGGGGGCACCTGGGTGGCCTTTGGCTCAAGACCTGATCCCAGGATCCTGGGATCAAGTCCCATACCGGGCTCCCCACAGGGAGCCTGCTTCTCCCTCTGCCTGTGTCTCTGCCTTTCTCATGAATAAATAAATAAAATCTTTAAAATAAAATAAAATAAAAAATAAAATCTTAAAAAAAAAAAAACTTAGCAGGAAAAAATAAGAAGTGTGCTACCTGGCAGGTAATTTTTCTTTAGCATTGTTGCCCTGGTTAATACCTGAAGCTGTGTTACTGTGTCCTCAGCAAAGGTCACAATTATCCAATATTCTTCAACTCCGAGTAAAGGTTAGGTGACACGATGTTAGGGCCTGTGACTATCACATGTACAGGGTGTGTTCGTCTGGGCAGGTCTGGACCAGTCACCTCTGTGTGCTTCTGTGTCCCTAACAAACACTGGAAGTTTCTAAGCACACCCTACTCTGTAGGGGTGACACCCTGCCCACCTCCCTCTCTGGAGAACTCTGACTGAGACCAGCAATTGTTTGCACAGAATGTCCCCAACTCATGAATGGGCATTGTTCTCAGAAAGGGAATTTGTAAGTCAATTGTTTAGAATTGGAAGGCATTTCCGCTAGATAAAGAAGGCTGTGTGTAATCTTTATTATTCAGGACAGCCCCAAAGAACTCAGTGATGTGTGCCTGCAATCATGGCCTGTGCAAAGGTCAGAAACCCCACCTTGTGTAAACATGTCTTCAGAAAATACCTTCCAGTTTCTTTTTTTTTTTAAGACTTTATTTATTCACGAGAGAAAGAGGGAGAGAGGGAGAGAGAGAGAGAGAGAGGCAGAGACACAGGCAGAGGGAGAAGCAGGCTCCATGCAGGGAGCCTGATGTGGGTCTGATCCTGGCACCCCAGGATCAGGCCCTGGACTGAAGGCGGCGCTAAACCGCCGAGCCACCGGGGCTGCCCGCCCACCTTCCAATTTCTAACCCGAGGTCCTGGGAATCTTCTTCCCTCATCACAGACTGTCTTTGGGGGCAGCAGGACTTCCCCAATTCTCAGCCGCCGTGTGATTACTATGGCGTGGGGTTGAAGCCAGAGAGGAAAGAGAGCTATGAGCAGGATGGCCAGACAAGGAGGAAGGCAGAGAAAATTCCAGAACTCCTTTGAGCGTCTGGCTCCCCATCCACATTTTCTGAAGGCCCCAAGGAGAAGCCTACTTCTGTTTTGCTTCTAGTCCAGGTTCCTTGAGCTTTTTGAAGTTTCCTAAGATCTTTGTACCCCAGAAACAAAGGTAAACAGACTGCAGCTCTAAAAAATGTCTCCCTCTTGAAGAGTCGGGGACTTTTTAACTGAATTTTTCACTGTCACTTTTTTGAAATTTTATACATTTTACACATTTTCACTTATTTTTCAGTTAATGACCCTTTCAGGAAAAGACCACAGTTGACATAGGAAAGAATAGTGGCTTTCCAGGTATACCAAAGAGTAAACTAAATCCAGATTAGATTCCTTGCGTTTGTAGTTGGCTTCAACTAAGAGATAATCCCCAAGATGTCACATGTCAAAATCATGTTTCAAAAATCTTGTTTTTGGGGATCCCTGGGTGGCGCAGCGGTTTGGCGCCTGCCTTTGGCCCAGGGCACGATCCTGGAGACCCGGGATCGAATCCCACGTCGGGCTCCCTGCATGGAGCCTGCTTCTCCCTCTGCCTGTGTCTCTGCCTCTCTCTCTCTCTGTGTGACTATCATGAATAAATAAATAAATAATTTTTAAAAAAAATCTTGTTTTCTTTGCTCTTGCCTCGATAGACTCAACACATCTATGCCAGTATCTCACTCTTTCAAAGGATTATATTTTACAAAAGGTTTTCACATCTATTATCTTACTTGAGGTTAAAGATATTATTCTTCCTGTTTTATTGCTAGAGATCATTTAGCTCGTTGTTGGGGAAGCCGGGTCTTCTGCACCAAATCTGCGGCCTTGTTAATGTTTTTTTCGAGCTTGGTTAATTCCCTAAGGGAAGCAGGACTCACAGGATCCTGTAGCTGAAGCAAGTCTCTGGAGTACGTCTGCTTTTCTCCCCATCCCCAGACTCTACTTAATTCTCCCAGAACATCTAAATGCCTCTTGTTTTCTTAAATTTCTCTAGGGAATGAAATCTATAATTCTCAGTTACCTGTCCTGGTGACAAAGAGCCTCTGTCCGGTTAGAAAGACATCCTTTATATCCACCTTGATTCTTTTTGTTACCAAAAGGAAAAAAAAAAAAATTGTTTGGCAGAGGAAGTGTTTTTTACTACTTTAGGAAAACACAATAGGGAGCTCAGAAAACAGGTACTAGCCTGTAATGATTGGGTCCTTTCACAGCAGTCAACAGCACAACTGAAATAATGACTAGCAAGAGAAGGGACTGTATACATTTTCAATATTACTTCCTCCTCGGTGGCGGAAGTACAAAGCCCACATGGGTGGGCTGAGCAGGCTGGAAGCCTGATGTATTGTTCGAGGTCTTACACAGATTCAAGACAGAGATGACTAGAATTTGGCTCTCTGGCTCTGGGACTAAAGCACCATGTCTCCACGCCCATCAAAAAGTCATGTTGACTTCATAGGTTACCTAGGTTTTTATTGGGGTGAGTTCTTAATTTAGTGACAAGCCCCAGTTCAGGACGGCTGAGGGCAGAAATGGAGATGCTCCCTGGGGACTTTCCTTAGAGAACATGAAGCCCCAGTTGGCTTCTGCCAGCTCCTGGGCCACAGCCAGCGGGTGTGTGCACTGAGCAGTTGCTGGCTGTGCCCTGCACAGGCTGCGTGGGAACCACAACGGTCAGAGGCTTCTCCCGAGCCGTTACCTATCAGGCCTGCCCAGGCCTGCCCAGACCTGCCCAGACCTGCGCAGGAGCCGCACGGTCTCGTACAGTCGGAGTGCAGTGCTGCTTGATGCACCCTGTGCTTTGTGCATCTCTCCAAAGCTAGAGGAGTCAGCTGACCACAGTAGAGATTAGAAATGGGTTCAGGAGGTTATATTCACACAGCTTAGTATGTAGAAGGATCTGGGGACAGACTGTATCATTCTTAGTCTTTTGGGAGATTCTAATCCAGGACGGTTTGCCAGTCCCTCTCCCAGTTCACTCCTGAGTGTGTAGACATGGACGATTTACTCCAGGTTTCCATCCTCAGACCTCTAACACCCTGAGGCCTTGGTCACACTTCTTTTAAGCCCACCTGTTCCTGCAAACAGCCATTTCAATGCCTGGAACACTTTGGGTAGTGATACTAGCAACCTATCAGCAATTCTCAAAAGCTTGCTACAGAACAAAATCACCCCCAAGGTGTTTTTTTAAAACACAGGTTCCCTTGGGGCACCTGGGTGGCTCAGTTGGTTAAGCGTCGGCCTTTGGTTCAGGTCTTGATTCCAGGGTCCCGGGATGGAGCCCTGCATCCGATACCCTGCTCAGCGGGGAGTCTGTTTCTCCCTCTCCTCTTCCTCTGCGCTTCTGCCTGCTTGTACTCATTCTCTTTCTCTTTCAAATAAATACATAAAATCTTAAAAAGAAAAAAGAAAAACACAGGTTCCTAGGCCCCACTCCCAGATTCACTCAGCAGTATCTCTAGGTCTGGGTCCTGGCTGGGTTCTGGGAGCCCAGATTGAGGGCAAGCAATGAGGAACTAGTGCCCAGCACACAACGGTCTCCCTCCTTACCACCACCACCAAAAGGGGAACAAAACCACTTATCTCACCATTTCCATACCCCAGATAGAGCAAGTGTTGCTTCAGACTGGACTCAAAGTAACCAGCTATATTCTAAGCTCTGCTGAGTGTCCATTTCAAACTTCCTGTCCTGTCTTGCTCTGACCTGGGCTCCTTTCTCTGAGTAGCTGGAGGATGGGGAGCCCCAAGAGCTGCTTGCTCCACAGCACTCCCTTGCTCCTTTGCTCTGAGCCCAGAAGCCCCGTGTAAGCTGCTCCCCTGCGCACACCCAGAAAGTGTGAGTGAGAAGAGCTCCATGTTCGCACTTGGCATCAAAATACCTGCCCTCTGTCTCCAAAGTACCTCTGACCCCATTCAGCCTCCTCGCCTTGACCAGTCTGGCTGTACCAGCAGCACAGCCAAGTGCCAAGGCTCTACTGAGTTTGGGGAAGGGGCCTGAGTTTGGGGAAGGGGCCTTTCAGTGGCTGAATATGTCATGAAATTCAAAAGCATTTCTGGTTGCCTCCTTTTCTTGCCATAAAAATTACTTCTTTGGATGAGGAGGTAAGTCCTGGCACAGAGACTGCACAGCTGGAAGAGCACCTTGGGAAAGAAGTTCAGAAGCTCAGTTCACGGTTTTGTCTGTTTGCTAGCAGACATTTTCAGAGCACTTGTGAATTAGGAAGAGCGCTATTACCCAAAGATCAGACTCCTAATACCTGAGAGAGGCAACTGGAAGAGCATTTCTCTTTATGTGAAGTGGGGGAAGCAGCACAGTAGAGAGTGACAATTCTCTGCCGCAAGGCTCCGGGGCCCCTTCCTGAGGCCTGGCCAGATTTCTACCCTCCTCGTATGGGAAGGACATTTCTGCCAGGAGACTTGGCTGCTTACTGACTGGAAAGGAAATTCCTGGAGCGAGACCTCACTGCTCCAAGATTTTTGAGACACAAGGGAATCCCAGTAATGAAGGATGATGGGGAAGGCTGGAAAGCTGATGCTCCCAGTCCCACGAGCTCAGGCCATCTTCTCAGAAGGAAGACATGCTGCTCTGGCCCCAGAGGATGATGGCCAAGCCCAGGGTTTGACTCATCAACCCAGGGACCTGTGTGACTCCCCTTCTTACTCTTGCTCTCGCACTAGCCCAATCCTGTTGTTTCCTCTGCTCCGTACATCCTATCCTGTCCTGTAGGTCCGGGCAGGGGCAGGCCATGAGCAACTTGAGTCCTTCCCCTCACTCCTCCTCCTAATAATTCTTTTTAAATGCCACAGTAAGGCTGGGACAGTTCATTCTCGCCCTCTTAATGCTTGGGTCCCGACACCTGAAACCTCCCTGTCGTTCCTCTGTGCAGCTCATTCCTTTCCCATGTGGAGTCCATCTTACTGCATCTGCCAGCCTGGTGCTTTTTCCAAGGGCCAGGACGTCTTGCCTAGCCTGAGGTCTTAAGTCCCTTTTTTAAGATTTTATTGATTTATTCAAGAGAGACACAGAGAGGGAGAGGCAGAGTCACAGGCAGAGGGAGAAGTCCGATGCAGTCTCTACTCCAGCACCCTGGGATCACGCCCTGAGCCCAACGCAGACGCTCAACCACTGAGTCGCCCAGGTCACCCTGAGGGCTTAAGTCTTAATGCTGTATTAGTCACATTGCCAGAACAAATTAAGATTTTCAGAGAGAGAGAAAAAAAAAAAAAGCCAGGGTGCCTGGCTGGCTCAGTTGGTAGAGCATGCCACTTTTGATCTGAGTTGTGAGTTCAAGCCTCATGTTAGGTGTGGAGCTTACTTAAAAAAAAAAAAAAAAAAAAAAAAAAAAAAAAGCCAAATCTTTAAAAATCTTAAAAAAAAAAAAAAGAAAGGATGCCTGGGTGGCTCAGCCATTTAGCGCCTGCCTTTAGCCCAGGGCATATTTCTGGAGTCCCGGGTTTGATTCCTGCATCAGGCTCCCTGCAGGGAGCCTGCTTCTCCCTCTGCCTGTGTCTCTTTCTCTCTCTCTCTTTCTTTCTCTGTCTCTCATGAATAAATAAATAAAATCTTAAAAAAAAAAAGCCAACTCTTATGTATAATGATGCACCAGGAGGGAGCACTATAATTCATACTAACTGTGAACTGCCTAGCTGGTTGCATTGTCCTGGGCATGTAACTCCCCAAGGCCAGCTATACACCTTCTCTCAGGCGCCTGGGTGGCTCAGTTGGGTAAGCATCTACCTTCGGCTCCCTGCTCATGGAGGGAGTGGAGTGTCTGCTTCTCTTTCTCCCTCCTGCTCATGCTCTCTCTCTCTCTCTCAAATAAATAAAATCTTCAAAGAAAAAATAGACAGTTCTCTCTTTGCTTCAACATGTATGTCAATATACACTGGTCATTTTGTGCCTGGTGTTCTGTCATTAGCCCTGTATGCCTTGTCCTTTTGCTTTTTTTTTTTTTAAGATTTTATTTATTTATTCATGAGAGACAGAGAGACAGAGAGAGGCAGAGACACAGGCAGAGAGACAGGCAGGCTCCATTCAGGGAGCCCAATGTGGGACTCGATCCCAGGACTCTAGGATCATGCCCTGACCTGAAGGCAGGTGCTCAACCACTGAGCAACCCAGGTGTCCCTGTTTTTGTTTTTGTTGTGTTGTTGTTGTTGTTGTTGTTGTTGTTTAACTAATCTCTACACCCAATGTGGGGCTAACTCACAACCCCTAGATGGGGAGTTGTGTGCCCCACCAGCTAAGCCAGCCAGGCACCCCTGTCCTTTTACTTTAGATTCGAGATCACTACGTTCCCTCTGCCATGTGCCCCATCAAAAGAAATTTCCTTACTCTTCTCATTCAGAATTCATGGTGGCCAGATGGGGAAGATTACTGTACATGCCTTGAGACTTAGAAGGAAATGGGCACCTCTTATTTCAGGTGACTAGATACTGTAATTACCTAGAATTCCACTGAGGAACCAGAAAGAGCTCTGGTGTCAGCATCAATTATTAGCTGTGTGAGTCAAATGATGTTACTTAACCTCTCTGAGTCTTTGTTTTCCCATCTGTCATGTGTGGGTAATAATGCCTAGCTTACTGAGCTCTGGAGACAATGATGTACAATGTATGTTAAAGCAGCTGGTACACAATAAGCACCCGATAATTGGCAGCTATAATTATTCCCCACCTCTATAATGATAACCTTCAAACATGCAAAGCATTTGGCTGCAGAGAAACCAGCCAGGAGCAGGGGATAAGCCCCAGCTAAATGCATGCCAGGGCTGCAGCCACTTCCCCAGCCCTCACTCCACTGTCATCGCTTGTGTTCCGGGGCCCACCCGGCTGGACTAGGTAGGCACTGTGCTTGTGGTTTCCTTTGGTCTCCACCACCCCTCCACCCCATCATGGTAGCTTGGTTTTTTTAGTCTCATTGGTTTCCTTGACTGCACTACCTTCCACACTCAATCTTTAAAAAAAAATAAGTAAATTAACACCCAACTCTTCCCAAATCGGTCCAAATGAAAAATCTGAAATTCAGCTTTGCTGCTGTTCAGATTGTTTCTGCCATCTGCCCGAGGATGCCACTGCCCAAGCGTGAAACCAAGGTGGGAGCTACCGAGATGTCTGGCCGAGGACTGATGGAACGGCGACACCGTGTGGCCAGCCCGATGTGCAGCCCAGCCCTGTGCCGCAGCAGCCTGACCACGGGCTGCAGGTGCAGGCGGACCAGCCCTTGGAGCTGTCGGTGAGAACACAAGGTGAAGAGGGAACACGGCACCTTGCAAGGGTGCGAGGAATTGGTTCCTACCTGACAAATGTGTCCTCCCTGTCACAGCTTAAGATCTGAAGGCTGGGTGGCTCGTGCTCTCAGCGCAAGAAGGACCCACGTAGGCTAGCCCTAGGGCATGTGTGAAGTTTCAAGTGTTTGCTGTGTCGCTCCAGAGCTGTGGAAGGTTTACTGAGAAATCCTGTAAATCCGGGCAGCCCGGGTGGCTCAGCGGTTTAGCGCTGCCTTCAGCCTGGGGCGTGATCCTGGAGTCCTGGGATCGAGTCCCAGGTCGGGCTCCCTGCATGGAGCCTGCTTCTCCCTCTGCCTCTCTGTCTGTGTCTCTCATGAATAAATAAATAAAATCCTTAAAAAAAAAAAAAAAAGGATTGTAAATCCTTGGGTATTTCTTTTTGGTGTGTCCTCCGGACCTCAGAGACCTGGGAAAGTATGAAGGAAGCCACTGACGCTGTAGACAGGCACCGTCAAAAGGAAGGTATGCGGACACCTGGGTGGCTCAGCGGTTGAGCGTCTGCCTTCAGCTCAGGAGCATGATCCCAGGGTTCTGGGATCGAGTCCCACATCGGGCTCCCTGCATGGAGCCTGCTTCTCCCTCTGCCTGTGTCTCTGCCTCTCTCCCTGTGTCTCTCATGAATAAATAAATAAAATCCTTTTAAAAAAAAAAAGGGGGGGGGGAAGATATCTCTAAATCATTACCGGAATGACAGTATAAGAGAACAGTATAAATATTGCTCCATCCGTGGGATGAAATGTCAGCCAGGACTTGTCACTTGGCCTAGTCAGCCACTTCTTCACAACTTCACTCCCTCGGGCAGCCCCGGTGGCACAGCGGTTTAGCACCGCCTGCAGCCCAGGGCGTGATCCTGGAGACCCTGGATCGAGTCCCACGTCAGGCTGTCTGCAAGGAGCCTGCTTCTCCCTCTGCCTGTGTCTCTGCCTCTCTCTCTCTCTCTGCATCTCTATGAATAAATAAGTAAAATCTTTAAAAAACAACAACAACAAAAAAAAAAACAACTTCACTCCCTCAACTCCATCAGACACATCAAGGAGCTATCCAGCTCCTCCCAGAAGTCTTCACACCGCTGGGCTCATGTGTTTACCTCTTTGAGAAGAGTTTTAGGACTTGCCCAATAATTCTGCATTTCTACAGATAAAAGACTCTTCATGAACATTTCCAGGGTAAACACTTGGGTATTTCCATGCACAGCAACAAGCTCGATTACATATTGTCTGATTTAACCATCAACAGAGAAATCAATGAGGACAGAGTAACTTCTCTTGCTTCAATGAATGCTTAAATCCTTCCACTTCACTGACTTGAACCACTGTGAGGTCACAGGATGGTTGAGAGGGCCCCGGCCCAGGAGCCTATGCCAAATGAGATTCGGGAGTCATTAACCATGGCTGCAGCTGGAGCCTGTTAACTCAGATGCTTTTGGCTGCCACGTTTCCCACCATGAGGAGCAGAGGAAGTTGATCTGCTGAGGCACAAGGGAAGAGGACCCACCAAGAAGAGGGAGGAGGAGGGAGAGCAAGCCAGAGGTGTCTGCTTTCAGCTCCCAGAGACACTGGAATCTCTCTTGAACCCTTCTACAAGGTCCTTCCCTTTAAGTGGATTCAAGCTGATTTCTGTGGCTTCCAACTTTGAGAGAAGAAACTACACAGTGGCCCAGGCAATTAATCTCCTCCTCAGTTTCCTCATCTGTTCAGTAAAAATCATCTTTCACTGATCTATGCAGCAAGTATTTGTTAAACACTTTCTCTGTGCTAGGTACTTTTTAAAGTTCTAGGAGACACAGCTGGAAACAAAGGAGATTTTCTTTTAAAAAATTTTTTTATTTACTTATTAAAGAGAAAGCACAAGCAGGGGGAGCAGCAGAGGGAGAGGGAGAAGCAGACTTCCCACTGAGCAGAGAGCCTGATGAGGGGCTCATCTCAGGACCCTGGGATCATGACCTGAGACAAAGGCAGATGCTTCACCGACTGATCCCCACAAAAGAGATTTTAAAAAAATCCTTTAGGAAACTTATTTTCTACTAAAACAATCTCTGGAAATGATGTAAGTATGTGAGAGGAGGACATAAACTTCAAATCGAATGCCAGCAGAAGGGCTGGTTGACCCAACACATAGAGCACAAGCCCCAGGTCTGAGAACATGTCCTGGAGGGCCAGGGCCACTTAAAACAATACCCATTCCTTTGGGCTTTATGATAAAACTGGGTTAAAAAGGTTTACCCTGGGGCCTCTGGGTGGGTCAGTTGGCTGGGTTTCTGCTCTGGGTTGTGATCTCAGGGTCTTGGGGCTCCCTGCTCAGTGGGGAGTCTGCTTCCTCGCGTGCGTGTGCTCTCTCTCTCTCTGCCCTTCCTCCCACTTGTGCACACTCGCTCTCTCTCTCTAAGGTAGAAGATAAATAAATAAATCTTTAAGAAAAAAAGTTCACCCTTCCTATAGTGTCTTTTCTTCTGCATCTTGGGTCCCTGACAGGGGATGCGTTACTGACAGGCCCCACACCTAGGCAAAACTCTGTCCTGACAGATACTGTGGTTTCCTACCTGCTGTGGCTGCGGACAGCTTCTGTCTATTCTCAGTTATCAGGGGGAGCGGTAGGTAATCCACACAAGTGACACGTTAAATTCACAGATAGTTTTAAAATCTAATTTTAGCCACTCCTTTTCCCACTCAGTTATTTATCAAAAACTACTTAGGAGGCCCGAGTGAACAGATTTCGTGCAGCCTCTGGTAGAGCTGCAAATGAACAGATTGAAGACCAAAAGGCAGACAGCAGGAGGGAAAAGCAAAGAATGTAGATAATCTACAGGACGAATGCCCAAACTCTCAAACAATCTAGAAAATTAGCTGTGTGAGAGCTCAGTCTTTGGGTTGCCTAATGTCTGACACTCAAATCTATGGGGAAGCTTCCTACTTAGGGGCAAACTACCCACAGATCTTACATAAAACCAGGGATTAAAGCTTCCTTTACTTATTGTTTTGGTATAAATACAGGGCAGGGATTCTTGAATAATAAAGGACTAACAGGAATATTTAGCAAGCAAGAGCAGTGAGCCCTTCTCAACATTCCTTCCAGAGATAGGAAGCTTGTCATCACTAGTCAATCATCAGCAAGGACTTCCAGTAAAGACAGAACAATCCGCATTCTGCAGCAGCTCAACCAGAGTGGTGACAGTGATTTTTACCTTTTTTTTTTTTTTTTATAGCTTCCTTACCTTAAGTGCCTCCCCATCGCCCCTCCAAACTTAATGAAAAACACCCATTCTTACGTGCATGGGTGTGCCTGGCATGTGTGCACACCCCCCACACCCACCCACAGACACGCAGGCACACCCTGAAGTTCTCCTGAGACACAAGTGACCAGTGCCAGTGGGATCTGGCCATGCGTCAGAGCCTGTTTTAAGATGGAAATGACTACTTTCCTCCACCTTCTTGGGACCGTGTGGCTCTCTGCCCAAGACGTAGGTGTCTTCTCTGATAAACTACTGCAGCTGGGAGAGCTGTATGTCACAGAGCCATCTCAACCATAGATGTCTTGCTAGCCCCTAGAACTCCCGTGGATGACAAAGCCAGAGTGAGGCAGCAAGCCGGGCGGAATAAACACAGTTTAATAAGTTTTGTTTCCCACCTCAAAGGACAGAGAGCAGACGACCAGTAAGGAAGTTCTCCAAATTAGGGTTTTGAACCCAAGTTCTTGAAAGACTCATCAGGATGCCTTTATGAACAGGAGCCTGGTCTCACCTAAATCCTAGCTGTGACTGCCTTCCTACCCTCCTGTCTACTTTTAAATGGAGGCAGTCAGACATACCTTTCTCCTGATTTTGTCTTGAAGGCAAGATGAATATATGCAAACAAAGAGCCAAGCGAGTATTACGTTACCACATTTGTAATAGATCTGTCCCAGGTAGAGGAGGGAGGTAGAACACCCAGGGCAAACACGTTCTGCTCTGTGCCAGAATGTTCTCTTCCCTCTCGATAGAAAGGATCCCCTGGATGGCTAGGATTTCTTGGTCCAGGCATTACATCCAGTGCAATGATCCTTCAGTTTGACCATGTGTTAATCATAATAAATTTCAGGTACTGGAAAATCCTGCACAGGGTCGCCCTGTGGATCATGGGCTAGCTCATCCTGACGCTAGGTCCAGTGCAGTCTCGGGACGACCACCAGCACAGGGTCCCCTGGAGGCCTTGTTAAAGATTCAGACAGTTGTCCCGCTCCCTCCAGACCAACTGAATAAAAATCTCTGATGCAGGGGGCCTAGGACTGTGCATTTTTTACAGCACACTGACATTTGGGACTTGCTCAAGATTTGGAGGCCCTTCTCTGGAAACCCAGGAGCAAGAGATCTGACTGCACATTCTGTCCCTGCTCTAACATGTGGTTTCCAAGCAGAGGTTCATTTTCTTAGGTTGGTCTTCATATTTTCCAGCCTCATTCCTACAGCATTCCTGGTTACATCGTAGACAACAGCCAGTCCACCAGGACTTAACATGTCTGTAACTATAACTACACCCCAATCTATTTTGAAGATTAAATCTTTCCTAACCTTGGTTGTCAGTGGCTGCAACAATTACACTGGTATTCAAACATGTGACTTCCTCCTTAGGTCAGAAAGAAAACATTTAAGGTTTCCTCAGTCCCCTTGCCATGACTCTGCAGGAAGACCTCAACATAATGGGGATGATGCACCTCCTTTCATGAACATGAAAGTTGCTTTCTATGGACCAGTCCCTCACAGCTAATTTCCTGAAGTTGCTAAAGATGAACTGGATTTTGGCTTTTCAGGCCGAAAAGCTCAAGATGAACTTTGAGCACCTGACATAAGGTAATCCTCCAGGAGTTACAAGGGTGATGTAGGGAAGAGCAATAGTGCCAGCCAGTGTTCAAAACCCTTATTATCGTCGATCTGTGTGACCAAGTTAGTTTGGCTAAATGCCAACTAATGAAACCAAGGACATGGTTTGCATCTTTTGTAGGCCAGTAGGCTTCAATCACTTTCTCTTGTGGACTATTCATCTTGAAAATGCCAACCAAAGGAATCTGAGTAATAGCGTGAGGAATAGGGTGAAATAACCCTAGGTCTGATGTCCTTTGATGACAAATCAGAAGGCTCTTCTTTAGGCCCTAAAGAGACAAGTGGTATACATGGCATGATTCCAATCCAGACAGAATCCCTTTTAGACTGTTTTGAAATATAATTTGCTCATTATAACCCAAGCTGACTCCTTAATTCTACCATTTCCCCAGAAGTAGACTTTTCTAGAATAAAACTGGTGTCTCTCTGTGGGGTGACTTACTGGGTCCCCTGCAGGCTGGCCACTCTAATGCACCTGGATCAAGGTGTCCCAGGAACTACTTCCTCCCTTTCTAGGATATAACATCTCCCTTTTGGGTCATCCCTGAGCTCTGCCCTCCCGTCTCTCCTGGCTCCAGATCCTGGAGTCCGAGACTGGAGATGGCAACATAGAGAAGCCAGCAGAGTGTCCCCATCACCTGTGCCTTCCCAAGGACCCAGTGAACAGACCAGGGGGTGACCGGGTGAGTTGTAAGATGGAAGAAGGGAAGGGAAACATGAGGTTTAAACCTTAATCTCTGAATTCTTTTGTTCATAATACTAATAGCTAGCATTTATGAGTATTCAACTTGGCGTTGGCCCTGGGGGCGAGTGCTTCAGTGCATTACCTTATCCTCATAGTCCTCTGTCTCTGTCTCCAACCACCAGACTAGAGCTCTAAAAAGTTTCCATTTCCTTACCCTCTTCCACACGCACACTGGGTAGCAGGGTTCTGAGGATCAGATCAAAAATAAAAGGAGACTCATGAAAGATACTCGTGTGTCCAAAGAGGAAGGGGAGAGAAGTCCAGTGAAGGGGGTTTAATGTCAGAGAGAGAAACTGTACATCTGGGGCAGAGATGACAAGAGCGAGCCAGGCCAGCCAAGCCTGACCAGGCCACGCATCCTGTCATTCGGGGGGTCTCCACGGTGAAGGAAGTGAGAACAGCAGCATCCCGTTTCCTCTCCTTGTGGGAGCACAGTGCAGCACTCGGACCAGTTACGCTCCTGGCTCTCTGCAGCTCGGGCACAAATATTCAGTTCGTGTTCTCTCCTAACATGTCAGGCTAATTGACCCCTGTGCTCTTCAGCGCAGGAAGCTGGTGGCAGGAGCCAGTGAGCTGTGGAGGGAAAATAATTCTCGCTGGACAGACAGGCCTGGGGGTCTGGGGAGGTGAGGGTCCCTTTGTGGTCACCTGTCAGAGATGACATCGGGCCTCTTCTCATTCCTGTAACTCTGGGTTCTGCCGGGATGCACCCGAGTGAAAGGGTAAGAAAGCACTGGACCCTTTTACGGAACCAAGCAGTATTTTGGACAAGACCCCGAAGACATGATGGTGTAAGCCGACTTCCTGCCACCTTGCACAGGGCCTCCTGGCCTCATGATGGGGGTCACAGGGCAGCCATCCAGCCAACAAAGACTCCAGACATCCAGACAAAACCATCTTCTCCATCTAATCGCCACTCGTCTTCTTAAGGCCATAGTGGGTAGGCAGTGAATATCCCCAAGTCCCTACATCCTGAGAGTCCTCGGCAGAGGGAGGGGGAGAAGCCCCTTGCCCCATCTGCCGGGAGTAGAGAACCAGCAAAGTTCAATCCTCAAAGATCTCCAGCATCTCTTAAATAAGCTTTTCCTTTCCATTTTCTTCTTTTAATTATTTATCATCCATCCATTTCTTTATACAAATATATAATAGATTTATATAGATTTATATAATATAAACTTTGTGAGGCAGAGTGGAGAAGAGGCCAGAAGAGGGGGCCTTTGCAGGCTATTTACAGACATACTGGTCAACGATCTCGGTGCACTTCTTGCACTTGACATAGCAGCACCAGTGGAACTTGCAGTGGCAGCGCTCCACCTGGACACTCTTGAACTGGTCATAGCCACGGCCACAGCACATGAGCTCGCAGCCATCCATGCCCTCCGAGGTCTTGTTGCAGAGGCGGCCCTGGGTGCCCAGGGAGCCCGTGGTCTCATTGCGCAGACAGTAGTCTGGGCTGGAGTCCACGTAGACCAGGTCCTCAGGGGTGGGCTGGTTGAAGCGGCTGTTGACCAGCTCCAGTTTGCCCTTGCGGGTGATGCGCATGGCGGCTGCGCTGTCATACTTCTCCTTCAGCTGGTCCCCTACTTTGCGGAACTCGGCCAGCTGGAGCCAGCAGGTCTTGAGGCTGCAGGACCCTGAGACGCCGTGGCACTTGCAGGCTACGTCTGCCATCTTATACACAGCCTGAGGGGAGCAGAAAGAAGGCAATAAGAAGGAGCATCCCTGGTGGAGGATGTCAAGAGGGTGGTGAGGGGCACCTGAGGCCAAACACGGAAGGGGACTGACGCTGGGGTGGGGGGCGGGGGAGGAGTAGTTTTTCAAAGATCTTTCCAGGAAGCTCAGCTATCCTGATTGGAAGCAGATAAAAGGAGAACCACCTAGAAAAACACAGAGGAGGCAAAGTCCATGTCTGGTCAGCTACAAGGATGGTGGCATTTTGTGCACTTGCTTTGTCTACTGTGTTCATTTCTTATTATTTGAAAGTTGTTATGATAAATGTATCATCATTACCACCAGGAAAAAAGAAAAAGATATTTCTACCTTGACCAAAGTCTCAAACAAATACCAACCAACAAACCGTGTGCAGTTTTTGCATGATATGGAGGACAGTCGGGCGAAAAAAATCCAGTCATATTACCAGCCTGCAACAGAGCCTGCTGGCATGGCCCTCAGTTTGCCAAAAGCTCTCCCTGACTCTGCCAAATTGCCTAAGAACTAAACAGTCCCTTTTTCTGTGTTAATATTTGGTGATTAACTCCACGGAGTCACAGGGGCCTTGCCACAAACCACACCACTTTCAAGAGCAAGACCATTATCTTCCACCCCAGAACCCGCAGACACCCTCCCAGACACCCAGAGGCTGAGTACAGAGGAAGAGGGTGGAGCCCTGTGTCAAGCAAGAGCAGGTGTGGGGGGAGGGCACCAACAGGGGTGATTTTTCCAAAAACAAATCCACCTGAAGCCACTGAACCACGACAATGTGGAGTGGATTTGAACTTGGGCTATCCCAAATCAAAATTTTAAAAGCAAAAGGAGATCAGAATGCTGCTTTCCAAAACGCTTTTCGATGAAAGCATCCTGATGCATTGTGTCAAATGGCCTTGGCAGCGGGCCCAGGCATACAGATGGCAGGATAAAAATGCAAGCCTGCTGCAGAACACTTTCTTATGCCACAGCCATTGTCACTAACTGGGTCGGGACTCATTTTTCAAGGTTTCTCACAGATTTCTTTTCAAGAGTTCCCAGATTGTGTCTTTATTCAGCACTGCACTGAGACCACTGCAGGTGCAAGAAATAGCTTCATCATCATCAGCTCATATTACAATTGTCAAAACTCTTCCTGATTTTTTTTCTGGTGTGGAATTATTCCTATTATTTTGTGGTGGAGAAACTGAAGTTCTGGAGAGGCCCAATGATTTGTTTGGGGCCACCCAGAAGGGAGTCAAGAATGACGAGCGCTTTTGCACTCCAATCTGGGGGCTTAAAAACGGCTTACTGTTGAGAAGGAAGGAGGCTCCTCCCCATGGCTAAAGGTACCAGCTCCAGGCCCAGGGCATAAAGGAACCAACACCCCATCCCAACAGGCACTTCAAAGACGGAGTCTGCAATTACCCTCTTCTGGCACAACCCCCCCCCCCGCCCCCCACCAGTCTGAGCTGGGGTCTCACATTCCTCTGGAAAAGGTACTTGGTGTAGCCAGGGAGGTCAGGCATCCGGTACCACTGGAAGAAGGAAACATTTAGGGCCTAAACCTCCTGCCACTAAGTGACCAATGGGACAGGATAAGCATCTCTCCTGGGAGCCAACACTTAGGGAGATTAGAGGAAAGACAGATGAAGAAGACTCCACAGAGTAAGAACAGAAGCATTAGTAAAACAAATCCAAGAGGAAGAGTGTCACTGATCTTCACTCTGTAGACATTCATTCCGGTCCTCCTTTGTGAAGAAAGACACTGTAATACTTGTATTTTTAAATATTTTATTATTGATAATATATATAAGCTCCTCTTACAGGAGAAGGCAGAAAAGAAATCCAAATCTTTAGCCTTTCCTGCTAATTGAAAAAGCAATAAAAGCTGATTAAAAAAATCTTTTTAAAGATTTTATTTATTTATTTGAGGGAGAGAGAACAAAAGAAGGAGAGTGACAGGGAGAAGCCAACTCCTGGCTGAGTGGAGAGCCCAACGCAAGACTTGATCCCAGGACCCCAAGATCATGACCCGAGCCAAAGGCAGATGCCCAACCAGCTGAGCCACTGAGGCGCCTCTAAAAGCTAATTTTTAAAACATTTTCTTAGTTCTGGATCCTGCCTCCTGACAAAGCCCTAAGTGTGACTGAGCTCAGTAACTGATAGGAATGTCACAAGGATTAGACAGCTTTTATCTGGAAAATGCTTGAGCCCTTGAGTGACAGACAAGGCAATATCCACCCACTGCTCTGGCCATCAGTGTCTAAAATGGGGTTACTAGAGACTCTCAAAGGCCAAGAGAAGTTTCCTGCAAAGTATGCTTCAGATTTACTCTGTGGCCAAGATGTCAGATCCTAGGTATCCTATTAAAAAAAAAAAAAATTAGTTGGGGCGCCCTGCTGGCTCAGTCATTGGAGTGTGTGACTCCTGGTCTCAGGGTTGTGAGTTTGAGCCTCATGTTGGGTGTAGAGATAACTTGAAAATCAAATCTCTAACTGGCTGTAAAATACCAACCCAGGGAATCTGCAATCCCTGCCACTGTTTTAGTCTTCCCTA
The DNA here is from genome assembly GCF_053574225.1 of Canis aureus. Lineage (NCBI taxonomy): Eukaryota > Metazoa > Chordata > Mammalia > Carnivora > Canidae > Canis > Canis aureus. The sequence continues at coordinate 44,744,953 of NC_135635.1, read as the reverse complement.
AGGAATTTTTTGTGTAGGTGTGAGGCGGTGGGAGGTGCATACCTTTGGCCTCAGATGGTGATTGATGGTGGAGGCCTGTTCCTTGGAGAGGGGATAAACATTAGAGAGGGACAGGAATCCCCCACTTGGAGCAGACAGATAAAGGCTGTGGAAGAGGTGCGGAGGCTGGGGGGAGAGGCGAGGGACTGAGGAAGGCAGGGAAGGTGTGTGAGTGAGAAACAAGGCAGATGGAAGGAAGGTGGGCCAGATAAGGGTCAGGACAAACAAACAAACAATTAAGGGCAATAAAACGAGGAGCCAGGAGAAGTGAGGTCAAGACTGTGACTGAGACGGAGCCCAGATCAGGATGAAAGCCTAGTCACCTCGGCATCTGCCACCAACGCCCCCAGGACAGCACAGAGCGGACACAGGAAACGACCTTCCATGAATTTGACCTCTTCTTGGTGGCAGAGCGGGAACTTTGCTCTGCATGTTCCACTCGCACCGGCCTCCCCAAGCAAAACACAGAGAGTTGTTACAAGAGCTGTGGGTAGATCCCAGAATGCGGGCCAGGGGGAGGAGGGCCCAAAAGCCAGAGCCCAAAAGGTAGCCAAGGCCCTATTGTAGTTCAGACGCAGAGAGACTACTAGTTATAGGGCATGGGAAAGGTTGTAAGAAGTAGGTGGTATCTGAACTGGAATCTTAAAAAATGAATAGAATTTGGACTTTTGGGACATAAAGTGAATATCTTAAACTTTTTTTTTTTTTTTTTTATCAGTCTCTCCTGGGTTAGATACCCAAAGACTGGCAAGCAGACTGCCACACACAGAGAAGTCCTGGGGTACAGAGGTGGCCTCACAGATGCCCTTAGAGTGGAAGGTCATCTAAGCCACGGCTGCTCTCCGTGCCCTGGTCTGTACCAGAGCAACAACCTCAACTCCTAACCCTGCCACAGATTAACACCACTGCTCACACCCAGATCAAGCCTCTGGACATGGGCTCTGAAAGGAAGACACTGGGCAAATGACCAATTCTAATTTCGACTTGACATCACGCTATTGAGGACACTAAGTTTACACAAGCATCCACCAAGCCAACATCACAGATCCCAATTTGTATAAGACATTTCAATTACATTTATTTGATATGTGTGCCTGTGAAACATGAGTCGATTTTTTAAATTAGTAAGCACTTTTCTAGAATTATATCCATATCTTGTTACTGAATCACCAATGAACCTACATTAAATTTCTGGATTGATTTCTTGTCAAGAAACTGCTAGTCTCACTGTTTAATTATTTCATCTTTGGTCTCATTATAGTATCTTGCCTGGGCCCCTGAGCCAGCTGGCTTGACACAGACTTGAATGTGGACAACACTCCTAGAAAGAAGTCTGAGTAGTTTCCTGAGAGGTCTGTGGTCCCCTAGCCCTGTGCCAGGAGCAACCCCCTACCACCCAGCACTCAGACCTAACATCTCTCTATAAGGGAGACCTGGAGGGGCGCCTGGGTGGCTCAGTTGGTAAAGTGTCTGCCTATGGCTTAGGTCATGATCTCAGGGTCGTGGGATGGAGTCCTACACTGGGCTCCCTGCTCAGCGGGGAGTCTGCTTCTCCCTTTCCCTCTGCCCCTCCCCCTGCTTGTGCTCTCTTGCTTGCTCGCACTCTCAAATAAATTAATAAAATCTTTAAAAAAAAAAGAGAGAGAGAGGGCAGCCCGGGTGGCTCAGTGGTTTAGCACTGCCTTCAGCCCAGGGTGTGATCCTGGAGACCTGGGATCGAGTCCCACGTTGGGCTCCCTGCATGGAGTCTGCTTCTCCCTCTGCCTATGTCTCTGCCTTTCTCTGTGTCTCTCATGAATAAATAAATAAAATCTTTAAAAAAAGAGAGAGAGAGAGAGAGAGAGACATCTTGATGCACATTCACACTCCCCTCCACATGGGAAAACACTGAGCCAGCAGAAGGCAGAGTGTCTGACTGAGCAAGCCCCCTGGTATCCTGCAGCAGAGGCAGACCACCTCAGGTGCATCAAAGGGAAATGGAGACAGAGTGTGCACTCAGGGGAGGTCTTCACGAGCCGGGTGCAGGCAGAGAAGGCACACGCTCTCCGGCATACCATCAAGGAAACCTAGAGTGTGGCCCAGGTATGCTCTGCACAGGCAGTAAACCATGTTCACCTCAAAACCCACACTTTAGTTTCTACTGAAATTGAGGCTGAAAAACAGTCACGTCTCACTTGAGACTGGTCATACAGACAACCTTCAGAAGATGGTTATCTTTTCCACTCCGCTCCTGCATGGCACTCTGCGTTTAGAAGTTTGTTTGCCGTGGGGCACCTGGGTGGCCTAGCGGCTGCGCGTCTGCCTTTGGCTCAGGGCGTGATCCCGGGGTCCTGGGATGGAGTCCCACATCAGGCTCCCCACAGGGGGCCTGCTCCTCCCTCTGCCTGTGTCTCTGCCTTCTCTCTGTGTGTCTCTCATGAGTAAATAAAATCTTAAAAATTAAAAAAAAAGTGTGTTTGCCTAGCATCTACACGTGCTTTTGGATTGGGCTTTTGGATGAGCATGAGAGCCGCTCTTGAGAGTCAGCTCTGCTTCTGCAAATCATAAACCCTAGGCTAGGTCCAATGGCCTTAACTTCCAGCCACCTTGTCTGCTCTCGTTACGAAGGTCGGGACAAGACCTCTACGTGGAGCGCCTGGACTCCTGATGCCACGGAACCTGATGTCTTCTAGAGACAGCTGTCCCGCGGGGAAACAAGCAAGGTCTGCCAACCGGCCCTCGCGCGTACCTGTCGGGGAACGGAGCCTCGAGAAACAGGTCAGGTGGGCGATGCGGGCATCCGGGTCAGCCCTGCAGGGAGGTAAGAGCCAGCGCGGCCGGGCGCCCCGTCCCCCGCACCGAGGGGGGGGCCCCACTTACCCTCCGCCCCGCCTCGTTGTTCTGCAGGTTCATGAGCACTCGGCCCTGCTCCTCCGACCCCTTGGCGAAGTTCTTCTCCCGCTCCCGGGCGTCCACGAACTCCTTAGCAAAGCGGTAGCCGTACTCCACGTTGTCCCCGCAGCCGCCCCACAGCCAGTCCCGGGGAAGGTCCCGCGGCCGCGCGGCTCGGCTGCAGCCGCAGGTGGACAGCTCACCCTCGCGGCAGGCCCGGCTGACGGCGTGCACCACGCCCGCGGCGCTCACCGCGTAGGTGAAGGCGGCCTCCCGGCTCCCTGCAAGGCAAGGCGAGGCGAGGCGAGGCGAGGCGGGGCGGGGCGGGGCGGGGCCCTGAGGGAGGCCCGCTCCCCGGGGACGCCCCCGCTCCCTCCTGCCCTCCCGGGCCAGCACCATTCCCAGCACCATTCCCGGGAGGGAAGCATCATCAGGAGAAGCATCCGGCACTTCCCATGGCCCTAACGCTTGGAGCCTCTCTTGATACTGAGCAGAAATGTGCCTCCTCCACCCCTTGAACACAGAGTAGAACGAATCCCTCCAGCCTCGGCCCACGCTAGTATCCAGGGAAGCCTATGTGGTGGGTAGATTCTTAGGACGCAGACCTAAACAGAGGGGAGACTGGGCATTAAGGAGTTTATGGGACCTGTGGGACCAACAGAATGAGCTAGAGTAGAAATCGCAGGACCAACAGTAGGGCTCTGTAGCCTTGCAAAAACCTCCCTCCCGCAGATGCCAATTTCTGACCACTCCATGGGCCACACGTCTGTCTTTTTCATTGTTGCCATTATCTAGCTAGAGAGTGGAAAAGACCAGGAGGAAAGTGAGGCAGAATTACAAAGTCCAGAGCAATCCACACTGTTTCCCTATCTTCCATGGGGTCCACACTGCCTCCCAACTTAGAGCTCAAGTGAACCAGGTCTGCAGGACACTCAGCATAGTCTCTCCAAATGTCCAGATCATTTCCAGGAGAAAATGTGAAACGTGTTCCTCTCTATTTCTGTAGTGAACCACTTAAAAACTCATATGATCCATGTTCCACTTCAATAAAAATGTTTCTGGGATCCCTGAGTGGCGCAGCGGTTTGGTGCCTGCCTTTGGCTCAGGGCGTGATCCTGGAGACCCAGGATTGAGTCCCACATCGGGCTCCCTGCATGGAGCCTGCTTCTCCCTCTGCCTGTGTCTCTGCCTCTCTCTCTCTCCCATGAGTAAATAAATAAAATACTTTTAAAATTTTTAAAAAATAAAAATGTTCCTAAAAAATAATACACAGTCACCAGGGAAATGCAAATCAAAATCACCATAAGATACCACTGTACACTCAGGAGGACAGCTAGAATCAAAAAGGCAATGAATAAGGCACCTGGCTGGATCAGTTGGCAGAGGATGCAACTCCTCTGATCTCAGGGTTGTAAATTCAAGCTCCATGATGGGTATAGCGACTGCTTTAAAAAAAAAATCTTGGGATCCCTGGGTGGCGCAGCGGTTTGGCGCCTGCCTTTGGCCCAGGGCGCGATCCTGGAGACCCAGGATCAAATCCCACGTCCGGCTCCCGGTGCATGGAGCCTGCTTCTCCCTCTGCCTGTGTCTCTGCCTCTCTCTCTCTCACTGTGTGCCTATCATAAATAAATAAAAATTAAAAAAAAAAAAGAAAAAATCTTAAAAATAAAACAAAATAGGGGCATCTGGGTGGTTCGGTCAGTTAAGCTTCTGCCTTTGGCTCAGGTCATAATCTCAGGGTCCTGGGATGAGCCCCATGTTGGGCTCCCTGCTTGGTGGGGAGACTGCTTCTCCCTCTCTCTCTGCCCCTACCCCCTGCCTGTGCCCACACCCCCTCTCATTCTCTCTCTCAAATAAATAAAATCTTTAAAATAAATAAAATCTTAAAATAGAAGGCAACTAGTAAGTTGGCGAAGATATGAAAAGACTGGAACCCTCATGTACCGTTCGTGGGAATCTTAAGCTTTGAAAAATTCTGGCAACTCCTCAAAAGGTTACACATGTAATTAACATATGACGTAGTGATTCCATTCTTAAGATATATCCAAGATAAATAAAAACATGCTCACACAAAAACTTATACATGAATGTTGACTGAAGCATTATTCATAATAGCAGGAAGTGGCAACAGCTCATATTGTCCATCAGCGGATGAATGGGTAAACAAAAGGTGGCATTATCCTCGCAGTGGAATATTATTCAGCCATACAAAGTAATAAAGTACTGGTATATGCTGCAATGTGGATGAAACTTGAATTATTATACTAAGTGAATCATGTAGCCTTTTTTTTAAGGTTTTATTTTTAAGTAGTCTCTGTACCCAATGTGGGGCGGGAACCCATAGCCCCGAGATCAAGAGCACACGCTCTACCCAGTTGAGCCAGGCAGATGTCCCTACCATTTTGTATCTGTACTGAACTAGATACAAAAGGCCACATGTTGTGTGATCTCATTAATATGAAATGTCCATAATAAGAAGATTCATAGAGACACAAAGAGTATTGGTTGCCTAGGGTTTCAGAAGCGGGAGGGAATGGAGGATGATTACCAATGGGTCTGCGGGGTTTTTTTCATAGGGTCACAAAAATGTTCTGCAATTAGACCGTGGTGCTGGTTGCACAATCCTGTGAATTCATATACGGAACTATTCACTTGAAAATGGTGAATTGTATGGCACGCGAATTCTATTTCACTACAGCTGTTATAAGAAATAATACATAATATTCAAAAAAACTCAGGTGTAGAGGAGCAGGGAGAGGTTCTTAGCAGGAAGCTGAGATTCTATCTTGATCTCAGTGATTACATTAGGCAGAATCTTCTGTTCTCTACTTCGTCCTCTCCTGAGTCTTATGGTCAGAAGTAGACATCCCATAATCCTGCCTTGGCAGGTGGAGACGGAAGGAGTCTGCAACCCTCAATACGTCTAGAATGACCTCCCACTTTGCCCTACTTCTTGATTATCTAGGCAGGACACAGTCAAGCTTGCAACCAGACAAGACTGGGCAAGTCCTGTCTTTCTCAAGAGGTAACCTGATGGTCAGCTTCTGCCATCAGGATGGACATTTGAGTCAGTGCTGAATCGCTGCCAGAGACCAGGGATCTATCTAGTTGAGGGTGGTCAGACTATGAGAATGAGCCACTGGGATGCTAGGGTGACCAACAGGTTCTTAGGCAGGAGGGCCTAACTCTCTCCTTGAGGGAGCCATGCCTGAGAAGTCTTCCTGAAATGGAGTCTCAAGCCCCTGCCCTGGTATCCCTGAGAGGAAGGAGCCCTGATCAGCAGCCCCATCTACATCCCACCCACTGTGACTCTTCCTTTTCACAGCATTCCTCAGAGAAGCAGGCTGGGTTTTCAAGGCAAGCCAGCCCATCGTCTTTTAATGACTTTAATCACCAGAACGTTCTTCCTTATAGTAAGTTGAAAAATATCTCCCTGTAACTTCCGTCTGCTGGAGCTACACTATCTGATCCCTTCCCATTTGACAGCCCTTCCACATTTGAAAACAACTGATATGCCTTTTATGTTTTGTCTTTTCCAGGCTACATGTCTGATTTCTTCCTCAGTTCCTTAGCAAACATGCTTTTCTGAACTGAATCACTCCTCTCAGAATTGCCTTTAAAAATAATGTGCCTGTATCTGAGCATAATACTGCAGATACTATGTGCTCTGACGGTCCTGGTCTGTCACGAAGGGTTCAGATCCCAGTCTGTCCTCGAGTGCATTAGCTATCCTTGCAACTGCTCTGCTTCTTTTTTTTTTTTTTCTCCTAAGGATTTTATTTATTTATTCATGAGAGACAAGAGAGAGGCAGAGACACAGGCAGGGGGAGAAGCAGGCTCCCTGCAGGGATCCCAACGTGGGACTCCATCCCAGGACCCCCTGGGATCATGCCTGGGCCAAAGACAGGCACTCAATGAGCCACCGAGGCGTCCCTGCTCTGCCTCTTTTGATTGGGGCATCATTAGGCACCGAGGGTGGGTAGTTCCTCATTCATGAGAAGCAACTGGGTCCTCCTGTGAGCCTGGGAGGTACATACTACTAGGGCTACTCTCAGCCAGCAAGACATAATGCAGGGCTTCAGAATGGACAGGCAAGGTGGGGGCTTCTCTATACGTGAAACAACTCAGAGGCAACTCAAACCATTTCAAGGATAAAGGCTAATAAACCAGCAGCCACGGGACTCCTAGAGATACCTGGCATCGTCCTCCTACAAGGAGGCAGTAGGATCGTACCACACCCTCTCTCTCTGTTCCACAGTAGATCCAGCCAGCTCCCAGGAAGGCGCCCCTACGCTCCCCGGCCCAAGGCTGGGCGAAGTGCCAGCGGCTCCCGCCAAGCTGCTCTGCTGCCCTCTGGTGGTAGACTCTTGCAGTGCTTCAGGGAGGGCAGGACTTTCTTGGAAGTCCTAGGTACACACAACAGCTGCGGGAGAGGGAGAGGCCTCAGGGGAGCCACTCCCCGCCCAAAGGGCTTGAGTGGAGGGTACCTTCCCAGGTAGCATAAGCCTGCAGGAGAGCTACAAAAGGAAACTGAAAAGAAGGCAAGCAGAGGGTTCCAACTGTAACAGAATAGGGTACCGAGAGAACAGGAGGGTCTGTTTCATTCCCCCAAGCAAGTCAGCACCCAGTGGAGTTGCCATTTCTGGTAACTCCTTCCTTTCCTAAAGTAAAGCTCACTTTTTGGCCCTCACTCAAACAAAATTACACACGAAAAGGATCTAGCCAATATCAGGCACACATTAGGTCCCAGAGAAACATAAGTTCCCCAAAAGTGATCAGTGGATGCCTCTCTCTCCACCGGGGGTCATCCTCCTCCCCACACCCGGAACCCAGCACAGGCAGTGCTGCTGAGACTTTACCAGATGCTAAGTGGACTTGAGAAGAATCAATAAACTATGAGCAATTCCCACTTCACCCAGCCCAATCTCTTAGGAAAGCTGCCCCGGAAGACTGTTGCAGGAACATGCGAACACTCCTTGTCTGGACCTTGAGTTAATAGTGAAGGAAGAAAGAGAGCAGCGGTTCAAAGTGTGCTTTCCTCTGGTCCTCATTTATCAATATGGGCAGGGGAAAGAGCTCAGGAGGGAGGGACCTTCCACATACCCTGCTTCCTGCTAAAGACATTCTTCAGCCTCAGTGAACTCCCCAACGCCATCCTTGGCAGGCAAACTCTTGGAGAATGGGCCACAGGAGAATACAGGGCTCTAACACCTTCCTTCTATGGCCCTGGGGATCAGACCCCCGTAGAATAGGGCCGGATTTCTCAATTTCTTGCCAGGGAGGGGAGGATTGCATTTCAAAAGGACCTAAAACAATTAGACCCCAGATCACACCTCCATTTAAGCAATAGGGCAGCCAGAGAGTCCCAAGGGAGTGGGGTGAGGGGAAGGGACAGGAATCCTGGAAGAGCTGGCCTCTCATCTTTCTTCTGGGTCTGTCCCCTTCCCCCACTTTCACACACATCCCTTTGGAATGAAAGAGCCAGGACTGGACCTAGGGCCAGGTTATGACAGCTATCACCAATTTGGTCCAAAGTTTCTATCTCTCTCAGAGTCCAAGTGGAAGAGGCAAACGTCATACAGACATTCAGGGCTGCAACTTTTGGTTCTCCACACAGCACCGTCAAAGGGGCCCCTGGGCTGAGATAAGGGGCAGTGGCAGCGAGCATGTTTGCTAATCCACTTTAACTCAGCTCCACTGTTCTGCCTCTTTCCCAGAGTGAGCCACACGCGGATTGCCCCCAACAGGGTGAAGCTGGGAGCAGAGAGCTGGTGGAGCGTGAGCTGGGTGGTCAACACATGATCTAAGACTCGTCTTCCTGTCTCCTTGCACACCGCTTCCAAGCCTTGGAGAACTCCCCTAAGCACTCGCGAGGGCCCTCTGTGCCAGGCTCAGGAGAGCGTTCTTGTACCCAGGCAGGTGAACCTGGGTCCTCTAGCCAAGCCATGTGTTGGTGGCCTCTTACCTATCTGCATGACTCTCCCAAAGACAGATGTGTTGTCCACGGTGCTGCAGTTCCACCGCCTCTGACGGAACTGGTACTGGCACTCCTTGATGCCCGTCTTGGCTCCCTCCCCGATGTAGGCCATGTGCTCCTGGTACAACTGGCACAGCTTCCTCTGGCCAGGGGAGAGCCCAGGAAGCTGGCTGCACACGGGCTGGGCACCGATGATAAACATCTCGGGTCTCTGTACAGGGCTCATAGCTAATGACCTACAGCGGAGATCCAGAAAGGGGACAAAAGACCAAGGAGTGAGCACAGGCTGTGTCAGCACTCAGTCATTCATTCAACACATTTACCCAGTGCTTTCTTTCTGTGCGCAAGGCCCTGTACTAAGGGCATGAAAAGGAAACTTAGTAAAACAGAGGCGTTGCCTTCAAAGGGCGTTGTGTGGGAAACTGAGGCACAAATGCAGATGACATGAAAGATGTCAAATGATCAGACAGAGAAAGAGCTCTTGCAGCTGGAGAGAAGATTTTATAAGGCAATGGCCAGAGTGCGAACTGGGTCCCAAAGGCCGGGGGTGGGGGTGGGGAGGCAGGCAGGGAAGGGCGATAGGGAGGGCATAGGACATTCATTCCAGGCAGGGGACGGAAACAGCCAAATCTCAACAGGAAAGAGGACAGCACATGACTTATTCAAGGAGTAGGCGTGATTCATTCACTTGAGCCCCAGTGCAGGATGTATGATGGAAAGCAATAAATTCCTTTAACTAGACCTGCCCCTATGCCTGGCAAACAGAAGCCAATTTACATACATCACAACACTGTCTAAATCCCCTGACCCACCCCTTCTCTGTTCAGCGGCTTTCCCTTGGCTCAGCTTCAACCAGATATAGTAAAGTGTGCAGTTAGATGAGAAGACTGTATAGATATGTCATCTGAGTGCAAACGTGAGCTGGGCACAGATCTTGCAAAATAGATGAGGAGTGCCTGCCGTTTGCACGTTGACTTGGCAATGACAATAGTCTTAAGAACACAACAGAAGGCCCCACACAGTCCTGTGGATCTCTCAACTTCTTCTGGTCATCAGACTTATAAAACAGGAATTCTACTCTCCTTGCCCACATTGGGGGAAAAAATCAATATTCTTATTGATCCAATAGCAACGCAAGAGCTATTTCTAACAACACATGGGGATGGAGGAAGGTCCAGGAAAAGGGGAAAGCAGACAGGATCAGAGGAAAATACCAAACGAACTCCTCCTCCTTTATCCTCAGTGAACCTCTACCTCTGGGGGCTTGTGAGAGACAAGGCTGTCCTAGTTTTCCTGGGATAAAAGCGATTCTTAGGATTCCTACGAATAAAGGGATGATCACAACACACGGTGACCTTTCTCTGCATTCAATTACCAAAGGAGGCGTAGGTTGTAGAGAAGGGCCTCAGCCCCCCTCACTCACCACCAGGAGCTGGCTTCGGCCGGAAGCTGAGCCCAGCTGGACAGCAGTGCAGCGGCGAGCAGCAGCCGGCTGGGCATGGTGGGCCTCAGCCTCGGCCCTCCCCAGTGCCCTGGGAAGACCCCAGGGGCGGACGGCTTCTGAAGCGGGGCTCCCTGGAGAAAAGAGAATCAACATGGAGATGAAGCTGATGAGGCAGGACCAGAGGAGAGGGCGGGGTGGGAGCACCAAGGATGAGCTCCAGGGTGGGGGGCGGGGGCGGGGATGGGGGGTCTAGTCAAGTTCTGCTCGGCCGGCAAAGAGATCCAGCCTCTTTCCATCCTCCATCTCCTAGTGCTGCTCTTCTCACCAGGGGAGCCTTTGCGTCTCCTACCCCGACGAGTGGGAACCCTACTCAGGATCATTCCAAAGGAAACAATAAGCTGGGAAAAGAAAAGAGGAATGAAAACGAGTCCTTTCAAGCCCAGAGCCTGTTCCATATAGCATGAAGGAAGATGCTTTGGTTGCTGCAGCGTCCACCTGCCCTTCCTCCAGAGCATCCGAAGAAACCAGGGCACCATCCACTCCTTCCTGTTCATCTCCCTCCAGCCAGAGGCTCTCCTTCATGGGCTACGAACAGCTGGTGAGTGAGATTTACCTGCAGCCAAGTAGGAGTCTCCCCTCCTATCCGTACCCTTCTCACTCCAAGAAAGTTTCCGTGTTCCAGCCCTTGTTTCCCAGGAATATAGCAGACAGAAGGGCGAGGACTGCACTTTCTCAAGGCAACTCCTCTGAGCAATACCATGTGTCCCTAAAGCTGCCTGGGAGGGGGGGGGGACATGGCATCTTCCTAGGTGGCCTTCCTCCCCTCCTCTACACTGTGGCCCTCGAGGGGCAGCCAAGAGCACCGCTGGCGACAGTAGGGCACCACCAGCTCTGGGTTTTGCGGCCCTGATCTCAGAAGTCTGGGCCGAGGACGCATCTTCTAAAAGCAAGGACCCTTCCCTCCTGGCTCAGGAGCTTCCCGCATCTTTGCCTCTGCCTTTTTTATAACTCGTGCCTGTGCCTGTATCCCAGGAAAGAGCACCCTTCCTCCAGCCCTTGGAAACAAATGTAAAATCCTTGCTTCTGGATCTTAGAGCAAGTCTATTAAAACACGCCCCCTCCCACTCACCCCCACCTCGTCTCCCCCTCAGCTTCCATCCAGGGCGTGACCCCACATTTCCAGTGAGTCTTCTCCCCGGGACCCCTTAACTCTGTACACACACACACACACACACACACACACACACACACTGGCGCACGCGCACCCAGCGGGCCCCCCCCCCCATCTCACCACGCGGCTCCCGCAGCCCTGGGTCTCCAGGCTCTCCGGGAGGGGGCGGCAGGTGCTGTGGGTCATCAGCCTAAGAGATACTTTTGTCCTGGGGCCACCAAGCGAGGAAGGTGGCCTGAACAGGACCCGGGGAAGCTGGGCCACAGCCCGGTCTCCACCCCCCTTAGGTTTTTCTTCTTGAGGTTTCAGCTGGGACAGGAGTACCAACAGGCAGGTGTGTGGGGCCGGCAGGGGGCAGATCAAAGAGGAAACTTGCTCCTTCCCCTTTGTCATGCAGAGCCAGCTCGGAAATGATCCGGCCTCTGGCCCGGCCCGACTAACAGTTCCCCACACCCTACTTTCCCAACAGACCTCTCCTCCTCTAAAGGACGCCCCCTCCCCCTTTGCCCTCCCCCCCCCCCCATAAATCCTCCCTGTCCCTCGGGGCAGGAGGTCTGTGAATGCACCGACTGGAACCAAGAGAGATGGAGCAGAGATAGGGCTGGCACCAGAAGCTAATGGCTTTATGAGGGGAGGTAACCAGGTCCAGAGTAGGGAGGCCAAGAGAAGAGCTTCAAAGGGTTTCCTTATGCAAACATCCTCAACTCCACCTCCCAGTCCTTCTAGGGGCCGAGGAGTCGGAGCAGGCCGTCCCCGAGCCCGAGCCCCGCGGGCCTCCTCCCTCCCGCGGCCGGGCCTCCGGCAGACCCCCTACTCCTGCCCGCCCCACCTACGTCCTCACACGTTCCCACTGCCAGGCTCGACGGGTGCCACCTCTGATCCCCAGAGATGTTCCCCTTATGCCAGTGTCTCTCACATCTGTCACACCTTTTCATCAAGCTCCTGTGAAATCTCTGCTTCTGCAACTCCTAGGTTCCACCGAGGCCACGGCACGGGGGGCACCGTTTCTGAGCCAAGGATGGGAGTCGCTGCCCACTCACAGTCACTGTGGCTTTGACCCCCCAGTGACAGGCCGGCTAAGGCCAGGAGCTGCTAATCCCGCCCCTCAGTGCCTCCCGAACACCAACAGACCAACAGACTCACTGCCCAGCTTTCCCACCAAGCCCCGATTTCCACCAAACTTTCAGCTCATTAAAAAAAATATATATATGTAAAAACAAACAAACAAAAAAGGCCAAAGCGCATGTGGTGACTTCTTTTTCTGCCTTCTCAATTCTCAAGTCCCTGGAATTGAACGCCACCCCCTCCCCCAGGATGACCCCTGGCGGGGACAGACACATGGGAACCACCCTATGTGTGGTCACAGAACCCAAGGGCCAGCTCTCTGCCCTGGCTGACATTCTTTTCTTTCCTTGTGAGGAGCTGGGAGGAGAAAAGTGAAGATGGACAACTGGTTTCTTCAGCATGGGCAGCATGGAAACTTCTGGCCTCAGCCCAGCTGGGCTGGAGGGTGGGCACTGAGGCTTTGGCTTTAATGACTGGGACACATTGAAAGCCCTGTTTGTGGGTTACAGGTGAGTTTTACAGTGGGGCTCACCCAGGGAAGGCTCTCCTTTGTGTAGGAAGAAATATCTAGTAAATATAGAAAAGACTGGAGAGGGAACCCCTCATGCTGCCTTTTGTCATAACTACAGATTATCTCAGATAATGAAAGCATCTCCCCTTCCTAGGAGGGGGGACATCATGTCAAACACAGCAAACACAGCTGAGCATGAGGGAATCCAGGGTCTGTATCCTTTTGTGGTAGAGGGTCAGGGAGGGGAAGACGCCTCCAGAGGGCCAGAGGAGCTGGTCAGACATCTGCTCTGCCCTACTTCTTCAGTCACTTATGTATTTATTCATTAAAGTCATTAATCAAATGTGTACTGGGGGCCTCGTATGTGCCAGTTACTACTCTAAGGGCTGGAGATAGGGCCGTGAACAAGGAAACACATGGTCCAGTGAACACTGTAAGGAAAAGTAAAGCGAGGACAAGAATCAAGAATGGTAGAGGGTGAGGCGCCTGGGCAGCTCAGTGAATGAGCATCTGCCTTTGGCTCAGGTCATGATCCTGGGGTCCTGGGATTGAGTCCCACACCAGGGTCCTTATGGGGAGCCTGCTTCTCCCTCTGCCTGTGTCTCTGCCTCTCTGTATCTCTCATGAATAAATAAATAAATAAAATACTAAAAACAAAAAAAGGGGGGTGTCTTGGTGGCTCAGTCAGTTAAGCATCTACCTTCAGCTCAGGTCATGATCCTAGGGCTCTGAGATCGAGCCCTGCATCAGGCTTCTGCTCCTCAGGGAGCTTGCTTCTCCCTATCCCTCTGCCTGCCACTCCCCCAGCTTGTGCTCTCTCTTTCCCTGTCAAATAAATAAATTAATTAATTAAATAAATAAAGTGATCCCTGGGTGGTGCAGCGGTTTAGCACTGGGAGATCCTGGAGACCTGGGATCGAATCCCACGTCGGGCTCCCAGTGCATGGAGCCTGCTTCTCCCTCTGCCTGTGTCTCTGCCTCTCTCTCTCTCTCTCTCTGTGTGTGTGTGACTATCATAAATAAATAAAAATTTAAAAAAAATTAAAAAAAAAATAAATAAAATCTTTAAAAAATAAAAATAAATAAAATCTTTTAAAAATTAAAAAATAAAAAGAATGGTAAAGGGTGATAGCTTACATTCTTTGGGGCCCTTTAGGGAAAGCCAAATTCTGAAATATCTGCCCAGCTCACATCTCCAGCTATGGAGACAGGGAAATGGTGGCAGGGCTGTAACCCTGCTACACAACCCAGACTCCACTGTGCCACGTCCCAGGTCCCTTACTGAGACTGCAATGCCTGTCTTTGCCATCGCAATTAAAGGGGTGCATATTTGAAAACAAGGTTCCAGGTTCCTCTTCCTTTCCTTCCTTTTTTGGACTCAGTCACCAACTTTCATTCTCTTAAGTAGCTCCATGCAGTTAGCCCAGAGGTAGGAGACCGAGGAGAGAGACTTGGGCAAGTGGGGCTTACCCCAGCCAGTCTGTCCTAAAGGGGCACCTCTGTGCTTCCACACACACTTCAGAGCAGTGTACCCCAGAAGCCCCTCCACACACGGCAAGAGCTTTGACAAGGTCATAGCTGTTCACAAAAGCCACCATCAGGTGTTCAGGACTGACCTCCTTCAGCGCCTGAGAACTCAAGCAAGTCCTGCATGAAATGGTGTCACGTCCCGCACCTGCCCCGTTGCTCCAGACAGGCACCCTCACACCTAGAAACCTACCCAGAAAGAACCAACAGCTTCCATGGGAGCCTCTTCCTGTCATTGGCTAATTCTTTCTGTGTGACCCAAGGAGGAGCTATGTAATGTGTGATTAAAAAATACATTTGTGAGACACTTGGGTGGCTCAGTGGTTGAGCGGCTGCCTTCGGCTCAGGGCGTGATCCCAGGGTCCCAGGATGGAGTCCCACATCGGGCTCCCTGCATGGAGCCTGCTTCTCTCTCTGCTTGTGTCTGCCTCTCTCTCTGTGTCTCTCATGAATAAATAAATTAAAATCTTTTTAAAAAAATTACATTTGCAGGGGGCCTGGCTGGCTCAGTCCGTAGAGCATGTGACTCTTGATCTCCAGGTTGTAAGTTCGAGCTGGGGTGTGGAACCTACACTTGCAACTTTGTTAGCATTCCTGACATAACAAGGTAGAGGCTCTTAGGAGTCCTTGGGAAGAGAGTGTCTCCCTTTGAGAACTTATGACTAAACTGGTGTCCCAATGTCTGCCAGTGATGCGATGATTTCCATGGGGTGGTACAGGTGGGGGAGGAGCAGGACAGATGGAGAGCCTTCTCTCCCCTTGGCCACTTAATTTCCACCACTGTAGAGAAAGACTTTTTTTTTTAAGGTAGGTTCCACACCCAGCATGGAGCCCAAGTCAGGGCTTGAACTCATGACCCTAAGATCAAGAGTCACACACTTAACCAACTGAACCACCCAGTTACCCCGAGAAAGATTCTTTATGGATCTCAAAACACTTGACAAACACCTCCTAAAATACACTCTGGTTCCCTAATTTCCTCCTCTATTTTCATGTAAGTACTCATCATTCTTAAACCTGAACACCAGATCAGTGCTCTGTGGTCTAACCCAATGGTTCCCACACCAGTCTTCCTGAAACACTAATCATTTCCATTTGAAGACCTACTGTGGTTCCTAGCTCTTCAACCATTCTAAACTTCCTGGCCTGGCCTCCTTTAATTTATGTCTCATTCGGGACACCTAGGTGGCTCAGGGGTTGAGCATCTACCTTTGGTGCAGGTCATGATCCTAGGGTCCTAAGATCAAGGCCTGCACTGGGTTCTCCACAGGGAGCCTGCTTCTCCCTCTGCCTGTGTGTCTACCTTTCTCTCTGTGTCTCTTATGAATAAATAAAATCTTAAAAAAATAATTTATGTCTCATTCTTCTGAAATTCCCATTGTGGGGTTTCTTATCCAATCTCCTCCTGTTCTTGTTCTAGGAACAAGAACTGCTTTCCCCCCAAGCCCCCATCTGATCCTCTTCCCAGGGATGCCTTCTGGTCTCCAACAGTACTTCCAAGTCTACTCAAGATTCATCTCCTCCATAAAACTGTCTTTGATTAATCCCATGCCATGAAAATCTTTCCATCTACTTGATATTTCCTTGGCACTTGGGAGGACCCCATCCCACACTGGCTGCCTCATAACTGTGCTTTTTTTTTCCAGTAGATCCAAAGTTTCCCAAATGCATAAACTTACCTCCCCTACTTTCTCTGTATGCCTCCTCGTGCCTAGTACAGTATTACTAGACAATAATAAATGACTGCTAACCAGTGACAATACTTGATATTAGTGAACATTTATTGAGTACCTTCTACATCCATTGAGTCGAATATTTTATATCCAATTTTCTCACTTAATTTTCACTAAAATTCTATGTGGTCTATGGCATCATTAGGTTCACTTTGAATATAAGGAAAGTAAGTATAAAAAGAGTAAGATGAAAAAAAAAAAAAAAAAAAGAGTAAGATGGCAGCTGGGTAGCTTGGTCAGTTGAGCATCTGCCTTCAGCTCAGGTTATAATGTTGGGGTCCTGCTCAGTTGGGAGTCTGTTTCTCCCTCTCCCTCTGTCTCCTCTCCCCTGCTCATGCTCATGCTCTGTCTCTCTCTCTCAAATAAATAAATAAAATCTTTAAGAAAAAAGGCTTATCCCAAAGTTACTAGTATAAACATACACACACACACACACACACACACACACACACACACACAGAGCCTTGTGTGTGTGGGGGAGACATGCTTTCCCCAACAAAAATGATATCTGGATTGAGAATAAGTCTGGCTGCTTAATGCTGGAGAAATTAAAATAGAACAGTAGTTTTTAGAGAGCTAGTGTTTATGTTGGGATGGAAAAGACAAGTCAGGCCAAGAGGTAAACGTGAGGGAAGATGGACCCTGGCATGGTTTCAGATGCTTATGGGAGACACCAGCAGAGGCAAGGAGCAGAATGGTTACCTAAAAAAATGTAAGGTTTGGAGAGAGAGTGGAAAGAAATCTTAGAACCCTCATAACAGAGAAGCTGACCAAGAGACTATATCCTTAGCAAGAGAAGATTCTATTTGATAGCATAACATTGCACTACCTTTCAGAGAATATAGCTACCAAGGAGCTCCTTTCAAAACTCATATATGACCATGTGACTTCCCTGCTTAAAACGCTTCAAAGGTTCTCCATTTCTTTTCTTTTTTTTTTAAAGATTTATTTATTTATTTTTATTTGTTATAGACAGAGAGAAAGAGGCAGAGACACAGGAGGAGGGAGAAGCAGGCTCCATGCCAGGAGCCCGACATGGGACTCGATCCCGGGACTCCAGGATCGCGCCCTGGGCCAAAGGCAGGCAGATCCGCTGAGCCACCAGGGATCCCAGGTTCTCCATTTCTTAAAGGGTGAAGTCCTTATCACATTATATAAGTCTTTTATATACTCATCACATTATATAAGTCTTTTCAAAAATTCGACCCTCGCCAGTGTTTCCATCCTATTTGGGTTTTTGCTCTGTGCTCCAGAAACCGCAAACTGCTGTATATATTTCCTTATCCACCCCTCACACTGTTTCTCCCTTTGTGCGGTGCGGACTTCTGGGAATGTTTCTCCTCTCTCTGTGCGGGTCAGGCTCCTTTGTCCTGAGGTCACATATTCAAAGAAACCTTCCCTGCTCATCCCATCCAGAGAAGGCCTCCACTTCCATCAACCTCTCGCTAGCTGGCTTTGTATTTTTGTCCCAGGATTTATTTTTTATTTATTTATTTATTTATTTTTTAATATTTTATTTATTTATGACAGATACAGAGAGAGAGAGAGGCAGAGACACAGGCAGAGGGAGAAGCAGGCTCCATGCACCGGGAGCCCGATGTGGGATTCGATCCTGGGTCTCCAGGATTGCGCCCTGGGCCAAAGGCAGGCGCCAAACCGCTGCGCCACCCAGGGATCCCCCAGGATTTATTTTTATTTTATTTTTAAAAATATTTAATTATTTATTCATGAGAGACACACTCCCTGCAGAGAGCCTGATGCAGGACTTGATCCCACGGATCATGTCCTGAGCCAAAGGCAGACACTCAACCACTGAGCCACCCAGGTGCCCCTTGTCCCAGGATTTAATATAGTTTGGTATAATTATACCAGGCTGACTGCTGATCTGTGTTTTGTTTCTTGCCTCATACACCCTGCAAATGGTCTTGTTCACCATTTTCTCCCCACTGGTTGGGAGAGTGCCCAAGGGTACCTGGTAGGTGCTCAATAAATATTTGTTGACTGAAGGAAAAGAAAAGGCTTCTTTGGCTCTCAAGAAAATAGAAGGCAGGCTGTGGAGGCCAGCCTCTCATGGAGACAAAGTAGTCCTTTTGGCGTCCACATGGTCCAGCCCACAAAAAACTGCCTCTACCGATGTATGAGATTCTGGAGATTCCAGGTCTCAGCTTTGTTTCTACCTTTTCCTCAAAGGCATGAGTGGCAGGCAACCTCTAAAGCTGTGCATTAAAAGATAATGTGAAAACGTCTAAGACATCGCTCCTTGAGATGCTTTAGTCTAGCAGCAGGAAACATGAAAAATCTACTCTGAAAGGCAAGACATCCCAAATGCCCAAGGAGTCCAAGGGAGCCTCCACAGTCAGGACATGGGATTGAAGTAGGGCCTTGAAGAATGTGTAGGCTTTAAAAAGGAGCAAAGGGGAAGGAGGATTTCCCATTAAGATGGGGTTTGGTCAAACCAGAAAATTTCAAGGTGCTTTGGAGAAGGGTAGGAGAGATTTTGCAAAAAGAAGGACTTCCATAATCTCCAATGTTCTTAGAATCATTCTTATTCATTAAATTTATGGAGTGTCCCTCTGAACCCCGATACTGATTTCTCACCAAGCATTCAGTATCCATCACCCCGGAGAAACTCCTGGGATCTGCAAGAATGGGACCTGAAGGGGATCAGTCACCTTTTGACCATGAAGTGATGGCTGGGTAAATCTTCCCAGAGAGCCAAGTACAGAAGTTGAGATACTGGTTGATCACACTCCTCCCTCACAATCTTGCTTGTTCTTTGTTCCCCAATTCTCTTCCTGGGTCCAGGCCTAAAATCTCACTGCTCATCCTGCCTCCTCCCTCTCCTTTACCCTCCATGCCCAACCAACAGTCAGCTCCTCTTGACTGGGCCTCCATGGTATTTAGGAAGCCCATTCCCTGCTCTCAGCTCCTGCTGCCCACTCCGAGCTACTACAAGAGCCTGCAAGTGGTCTCCTTTGCTTCCAACAATTTGCAAGTGTCTTTTGCCTAATTCTTATCTATGGAACGATTGAATGAATTCCTTCCACTCAGTTCTCTAATTGCCAAGGTAATAGCTGGCTCCCACGTTGCTCAAAGTGTGGTCCCCAGACTGCCAATATCAGTATCACGTGGAAACTGATTAGATATACAAATTCTCAAGCCCCACCTAGACCTGCTCAATCTGCAACTCTGTGGCCAGTGCCTAGCAATCTGTTGACACAAGCCTTCCAGGCGCTTCTGAGGCACACCAAAATTTGAGAACCTCTGCCATAAAGCAGTTTGGGGGACAATGTAAGGAATTAATGCGCTAAACCTTTCAAGGAACATGTGTCTCTGTTAACAGCAAATGTCTACCTTTTAGTGCCTTAAACTAGTGAGTGGTTCCTTAGCTGGGGCCACAGAACCACAAAGCATGCAAACCAAGCTTTATCTCTAGAAGGAATACATGTGTCCACCTACTTCTACTGTGATGGTCTACATGTATGTAGCCCCTTATAGTTAATGCAATACTAACTCATTTGAAAGCATTACTGATGATTGTGGTGGTGGTTGCACAACTCCAGGAATATATTAAAAACCACTGAATTATACACTTAAAAAGGTGAATTGTATGGTACAGAAGTTATATCTCAACAATGCTGTTACTTTTTTTTTTTTTCAGTGTCCTGATGGTGCAGCAGTTCTGTTTTCGTGGAGACGTCTGCCCACGTGTACACCAGAATGCATGTCAAGAATAGCAGTGCTATTAAGAGTCTCACACTGGAGGGGTGCCTGGGTGGCTCAGTTGGCTAAGGCCTCTGACTACTGGTTTAGGCTACAGTCCCAATCTCAGGGTCATGGGATTAAACCCCATGTGGGACTCAGAATGGAGTCTGCTTGTTGCTCTCCATCTGCTCCTCTCTCTGCTCTCTTTCTCTCTCATGAATAAATAAAATTTTAAAAGATTCTCTCTCTCCCTCCCTCTGCTCTTCTCCCTTACTCCGACTTGAACAATCCCACTCTCTCTCCAAAAAAAAAAAAAAAAAAGAGCCTCAAACTAGAAACAACACAAATATCCATCAACATGATCAATGAATGGGGATCCCTGGGTGGCGCAGCGGTTTGGCGCCTGCCTTTGGCCCAGGGCGCGATCCTGGAGACCCGGGATCGAATCCCACGTTGGGCTCCCGGTGCATGGGGCCTGCTTCTCCCTCGGCCTGTGTCTCTGCCTCTCTCTCTCTCTCTCTATCATAAATTAAAAAAAAAAACAAAAAAAAAAACATGATCAATGAATGGATCAATTAATTGTGATATAGTAATGCAAAGAAATATCAGGATGAAAGTGAATGAATGAAGCACTGTTCCATGCAACAACATGCATGCATCTTACAAACGTAATGTTGAGAAAAAGCAAATCACAAAAGAATATATAAATTATGATTCCAGGGCAGCCCCAGTGGCCCAGTGGTTTAGCGCCACCTTCTGCCTGGGAGTGCGATCCTGGAGACCAGGGAGTCCCAAGTCTGGCTCCCTGCATGGAGCCTGCTTCTCCCTCTGCCTGTGTCTCTGCCTCTCTCTCTCTCTGTGTGTGTCTGTCCTGAATAAATAAATAAAATCTTAAAAAAAAAAAAAAAAAAAAAGGAGAACAGCCTGAGTGGCTCAGCAGTTTAGCACCACCTTCAGCCCAGGGCGTGATCCTGGAGACCCGAAATTGATTCCCACATCGGGCTCCCTGAATGGAGCCTGCTTCTCCCTTTGCCTGTGTCTCTGCCTCTCTCTCTGTGTCTCTCATGAATAAATAAATAAAATTAAAAAAAAAAAAAAAAAGGACAGAACAAGTTGAGGTGCCTGGCTGGTTCAGTCAGTAGAGCACAGGACTCTTGATTTTAGGGTTGTGAGTTCTCCCCTGCTCCTGTGCTCCCACACTCTCTCTCTTTCTGTCTCTCGCTCTCTGTCAAACAAATAAATAAAATCTTTAAAAATAAAAAAAAATAAAAATCATAGGGATTAAAAATTAAAAATTTAAAATTTAAAAGTCATAGGGATTTAAAAAATAATATAAATAAATAAATAAATAAAATAAGGAAAAGGTCTCATTAATACCTAACAGTTTAGGGGGATCTTTTAAAAAAGATTTTATTTGAGTGCGCGCGCGCGAGAGAGAGAGAGACAGAGAGACAGAGAGACAGAGAAAGCATGCAGAGGGAGAGGGACAAGCAGGCTCCCCACTGAGTAGGGAGCCTGATGCAGGACTCGATCCTGGGACCCTGAGATTGTGACCTGAGCCAAAGGCAGAAGCTCTACCAACTGAGCCACTCAGGCACTCCAAGGGGATCTTTATATATCTCTTCAGTGGAAAGTACGACTATAGCCTCATGGGGCATGTGACCTTTTGTAGGGGGTGAAGCTTACAAAAGGGTCGTCATCCTCAAAAAGAAACCTCTGCCTTAAATGCATGTTGAAAAATGGAGGCACAGAGACAACCACTTGGGATAACTACTTGAGGGCAGGTAGGGGTGCTGGAAAGGGAGGGGGTTCTGTGCAAACCACACCTACCGGCCACTGAATGCTAGGCCTGGATTGACTATACACATAAGAGCAGCTGCCATGACCATGCCAGGGGCCAGCACAGTATTTTGTTTCTTCTCTTCCCACTCCAAGAAATGAGGGTCTGACGAAACTACCTTCTGGTACAACCACCTTTGCCGACCCTCCACCCCTTCTCCCTCATCAATTCTTACCAGTTAGTCCTGTAGCTAGTTGTTTCTTTTCTTTTTTTTTTTTTTTTTGTTTCTTTTATATAGATCTCTTCACAGATAATTTTTCCCTTAAAAATATTTTTAAAGTAGTGACCGAAGATGAATGCAATTATGTTTATGTAGCCAAGACTTGATCAGAAAATCCCATAACCTCTAGAAAGAATCCCCAGATGCTCATCTTTCTTCTCAGCTCAATTAACATAGCCTTTCCCTGCCAGCCTTAATTATTTCTCCCAAGAGTCTCTCTCTGTCTCTAGGTCTCTAGTTCTTCCTTCCAAGCTTTTCCCAATGAATCCTCTCAGCCCTAAGGCAGATCATTCTTTTGTGTGATCTACTTTCCCAACGGTTGAAGATGAAAATTAAAGGGTTTTTTTTTTTTTGGAGCAGGTATTCTCAGCTTCCAGCATACAGCTCATCTCCCATAGTGTCTTTTCTCTTTGTTTCTCTCATTTGCAGGAGAAATAATGCCCTGGCGATGGGGGGATGAAGGGATTAGAGGGGGTAAGAGTGATGTGATTTTCATCTGGCCCTCAAGAAAAATGCAAAAGTGCCCTTCCCGGAAACTGCGCTTGCCATTTACAATGAGAAATTTCTCACAATCTGGGAAGAATAGACCTAATCATCGTACAGGGTGACAGGGGCACAGAAATACAACCTGAGGCCTCCATGCTAATATCTAGTTCTTGATGTTTCAGAGAAAAGCGATTCCCCAGATCCGTCTCCAGCTCCTAGTGCCTGGAGAAGTGTGAAAGTGGCCACTCACACCCAGCAAGAATCATCCTACACACCGGGCAGAGCAAATCCCCAAGACCCCAGGGCCCATACAGGTCCCAAAGGTGGTCCATCCCAGCTGACTCCTTCTTGGCTGTTACACTTGGAGGGGGAATAAAAGAGCAGTGTCTTCCCCCGCCCCAGAATCCCAGGACCCTGAGATCACTACCTGAGCCAATGGCAGGTGCTCAACCGAATGAGCCATGTAGGTGCCTCAGAAATCTTATTCTGTGCAGAAAATAAGAAAATAATTTTCCCCCTCCTAAATCCTGATAAATTATTATTTTTTAAAAAGATTTTATTTATTTATTCATGAGACACACACACACACACACAGAGGCAGAGACACAGGCAAAGTGAGAAGCAGGCTCCATGCAGGGAGCCCAATGTGGGACCCGAACCTGAGGCTCTGAGACCACGCCCTGAGCCAAAGGCAGACACTCAACCAGTGAGCCACCCAAGTGTTCCTAAATTCTTTTTTTTTTTTTTCCTAAATTCTGATAAATTAATTTCTAAAGATGTTCTAGCAAAGAAGGCAGAAAGGTATGGCCACCGGTCAGTGTAGTATAGGAAATTGTTCTAGAAGCATGACAGCCATGGTTGTGGACTTTGTTTTAAGAGAGTTGGAGAGCTGATGGGAAAGTGGTCTAGAGGTACTGATCTTTCTCCAAGTAACCTTATTTCCTCTGAGTCTGGTTCTATGGGTACTTTTGTATTCTTCTGGGACATGGCCACCCGCTTCTGCCAATTCCCTGGCTTAGACAGAATGAATGAAGCAGAGAAATGCAACTCTGGATCCCCATCCTGGGCAGAAGGATGACCTCCCTATGCCTTTGGGCTGGTTAGAATAAAAATATATCTTGTGCTGTCAGGTAAATGTGTTCCTATTTTTGCAAACTGAAGCATATTTTAAGACATGGAGAAATCTTACTATTTAAAAAAGCAGGATCACCAACTGGCAGACAACAAAATCTCTTTGGCTAACACAATGATTTAAAATTTTTGGAATATGAATGCCTTGGTGAGTGGGGGGTGGTGTACAGGCTCCCGAATTTCCCCAAATCCCCACTTTTCTCCATCGCATTTCTCCTGGCTGCTTCACACATCACATTTTGCTTGTCAGGTGCCCAAAGGCTATTAAGTACACACTGTTACAGCACCTGGGTGGCTCAGTCAGTTAGGCATCTGTCTTGGGCCCAGGTCATGATCCTGAGGTCCTGGGATCAAGTCCCACATACGGGTTTCCTGCTAGCGAGAAGTCTGCTTACTCTCTCCCTCTGCCCCTCCCCCTGCTTGTGCTCTCTCTCAAATAAATAAATAAAATCTTTAAAAAATTACTATGCCACTGTTATTGAAAGGAATTGTAATATGTGTATTATATATTATATATTACATACACAATAGTCATTTTACTATATGAACTATTATCTGAACTATTTATAAATCTGGATTCGCACATACCGAGTTTTCTGAACACAGTTATGCTAACTCTTCTTTTTTCTGAACAATTCTGTCATTCCATCCCAGGAACTAAGTTTGGATGAGAATTTCTGCTTCCCCTTACTCGAGTGTTTTCACTCTCTTGGAATCTCACTGAAGCTGCCAAACTTAGGCTCCAAGAATTGGCAATTTCCACTTGGAAAAACAGGATAATGGTTTTGTTTTTATTAATGGGGGGTGTGTATGTGAATACTGCTGTGTTAAGAGTATCGGAAGCTGCTGCCCTGGATTCAGGGGCCTGGAGTGGTGAGTGCCAGGGACTGTCCTCTGGCTGCCCTGGGCCAGGTACGCAGAAGAACGCCTGGCTGGCTGCGCTCCAGTGGCAGTGGTGGCAAGGACAGCCAGCCAGCAACCTCCCCCTGCGGCCGACTACTCATGCAGAAATGACACTTGGGGGGCACCCAGGTGGCTCAGTGGTTGAGCGTCTGCCTTCGGCTCAGATCATGATCCCAGGATCCTGGGATCGAGTCCCACATAGGGGTCCCTGCAGGGAGCCTGCTTCTCCCTCTACCTGTGTCTCTGCCTCTCTCTGTGTGTCTCCCATGAATAAATACATAAAATCTAAAAAAAATTTAAAAAAGGAAATGACACTTGTTTTTTTTATTTGGGGGGAAAACAGTAACTCTAAGTTATATGGGTCTGCCTATCAACTCCCCCGAGCTATTGCTCCTATGTTTCAAATGGACCCTGAGATGCTGCTATGGAAGAGCTCCTGAACCCTCAAAGGGAAGAAGTGTCAAGCAGCTTTCTAATGAAAAACACAGACAGAGAGAAAGCATTCAGTCCCTCAGACACAGCCTCACTTCCTTGTCACCGAGTGAGAAGCCAAGCAGGTCACCTTTCTCACCTCCCCCAGGGCTTAAACATTCCCATCTCCTGCACCACGGCTGGTGTCATGGCCAGCAGTCTTTAGACCAGGTCTGTGAGCCTCACAGGTTCTGATTTGGGGAATTCAATAACATGTAACTCTGTGGCTGCTTCAGGAAAAAGCATGGTCACCAAATTCAGGCAGGCCTGGGCACGTTCAAGAGGCTTTTGGTTCACCGCTGAGATTCTTTGGGTTTCTTTTATGGCTCTGCCAGGCCTCTTTGACCAAGCTCCAGCCCTCCTGCTAAATCGCTCCTGTGGCTGCCTGCTGGCTTCCCCGGTGAAGGCCGGGGTGCTAGAGGCCGTGCCTCACGGTCTGTGCCACCTCAGCACAGGGGCTCTGTGGAGAATGAACCACGCCAACAGCCCCTGGCAAACACCTAGCATTAGGCAGCTGTTTGATGAATGTTAAACGTTCATCGTTGAACCAATATTTATTGTGGGCCTACTGAGCATCCAACACTATACAGGAGGTTATAATAAAGTAATAAGATGTTACTCTCCTGGGAACTCGGTATCACTACCCTGTCCCGTATGGTAGCCACTGGCCACATGTGGCTTTTCAACAGAACATTTCCAAGATCACAGACAGTTTATGGAAGCTAGAAGGGGCACTTGGGTGGCTCAACTGGTTGAGTGTCTGCCTTCAGCTCAGGTCATGACCCCAAGGGCCTGGGATCAAGTCCCATGTCAGGCTCCCTGCTTAGCCTGCCTTTCTTTCCTTTCTCTCTCTGCCCTCCCCCTGCTCATTCTCTCTCTCTCAAATAGATAAATAGATAAATAAAGTCTTTTTAAAAATACAGTGGGAGCTAGAAATCAAATCATCACTGATACAAAATCAAAAGCTCCATTTGAAAACCATTATTTAAATTTGGTGCAATAAGGGCGCCCGCCATAATAGAGGGAATACATAAGGTACTGCAGACACTTGAGTAAGGGCAACTAACTGTGTAATCCATGGCCGGGGACCAACACCCCACCTATGGGCCAGCGAGATAAATTTTTTTTATTCCAATGATAACCTCCACTCACTGTCTTCAGAATTACCATTAGGAAAAAGAGACAATGTAACAAAGTTGGGAGCAATTTTTCACCATCAGAGCTAAATGGGTAGCTATTTTGCATTTCCTACTCAAGAGAAAAGGAACAAGTTCAGACCCAGTGAAAACACCAGAAAATAATGTAAATGGAATTCTTTCTGTGACTCCAATTCAAATCAATAAACAGTATTGAGCATCTACTAGGTCCTACTCAAAGAGAGAAATTCTTCTAATCTTGTAGCGGTGGGCAAACACACACAAGATGACAATATTTAGGGCAGCCTGGGTGGCTCAGCGGTTTAGTGCTGCCTTCTGCCCAGGGCCTGATCCTGAAGATCCGGGATCGAGTCCCATGTCGGGCTCCCTGCATGGAGCCTGCTTCTCCCTCTGCCTGTGTCTCTGCCTCTCTCTCTATAGTATGTCTCTCATGAATGAATAAAAAAAATCTTTTAAAAAAATGACAATATTTATCAGAGTGACATGTTATAATGAAGGTGACAACTACTTTCCAAATGTTATCCTTGGTATCCAAGTACTAGTCCTGAAGTAGACTAATTAATTCCCAAGGAGGACATGTTTCATGATAGAGCTGAGCTTGTCCCAAGGAGACAGATGGAATTCCCACAAATGGAGACAGGACAGGGAGACCCTCCCATTGGGCAAAGTGCAGAGGCCTGAAAACATAGGACACATTTGCAGAATGATAAGAACATCACACAACAATTTCATGTCCAAAATTCAATGATAAAAACCAAAGAGACAGTTGTCTGGGTGACTCAGTCCATTGAGCATCCGAATGTTCTCAGCTCAGGTCTTAAGCTCAGGGTCATAGGTTTGGGCCTGAATTGGGCTCTGCCCTAGAAGTGGAGCCTATTTAAAAATAAATAAGTAAATAAATAAATAAAAACAGAGAGAGAGAACCAAAGCCAAAATTCAAAGAAAAACAAGTCACTAACTGTGAGTGAAGCAGGACCTTCATACTGGGACTTGCTCATGGAAGACCTGAGGCTCCACTGGGAGTTTGGGCTTCATTCTGTCATCTGCAGGAGCCATCCAAGGCATCTTAACAGGAGAGGCATCATAGGATCTGTCTTTAGCAAAACTGCTGATGGTCTGCCAGCAATAATGATTGATGAGGCATAGAGAGTGAGAGTATAGGGGCTGGGAGCCCAGCTGGGAGGGCTAGTCCAGGAGAAACAGGATAAGGGGCAGAAAAAGAACACTGTCAACCCAAGTGGAAAGAAAGGGAAGAGGTGTGGTCTGTGCATTACGTTAGTGGTGGGAATCAACCACCAGTACAGGCCCTCAGACCACTTGATTTTGGTCCCTGTTGAGCTGAAATAAAGAATACTGAGGGTAGTATATCTGCATGTGGCTGTGGAGAGAGCCTACTATTTTTATCCTCATCTCCAAGGCTACAGTAGGTGCTTGGCACAGGTCTGATATCCATGGAATCTTGCCATCTGGCAAATACATGTCATCGATCAAAAAGAGGCACCATTCTTGAAGAAACAAAGAGCTCAAAGTACATTTACCACTTCGAATGAGTCAGCAGAAACATGTGTATTAAAATTAACCAAAAATTTAAAAAAATTAATCAAAAATATATATAGTTAATAGTAGAAATAGGGGCACCCAGCTGGCTTAGTCAGGGGAGCATGCAACTCTTGATCTCGGGTTTGGAAGTTCAAGCCCCACACTGGGTATAGAGATTACTTAAAAAGGAAATATTTGTCTATTTTAAAAGATTTTATTTATTTATTCATGAGAGACACAGAGAAAGGGAGAGACATAGGCAGAGGGAGAAGCAGGCCCCCTGAGGGGAGCCCGATGCAGGACTTGATCCCAGGACCCCGGGATCACACCCTGAGCCGAGGGCAGACGCTCAACCACTGAGCCACCCAGGCGTCCCCAAAAGAAAATCTTTTTAAAAAAATAGTAGAAATAATTACCAATAACTTCTGCATTCCTGGGTTTGTATGTCTGGATATACACACACATACATATGTTTGCCCAGAAAGTTACTTCACCCCCATGTGCTGTCTTCCCACTTTGGATCTTCAAAGCTATTCGTGGCAGAGGCCACTTGACAGTCACTGAAACCACACACAGCTTGACTACATCCTCCAGCCTCCATTGCACTAAGATGTTGTTATGTGACTGGGTTCTTTCTAAAGGAATGTTAGAAGAAATGAGGTCTACTACTTCCACTCCGGGCCCATAAAATCCACTAACAGGCAGTCTTCCTGGCTCACTTTCCTTCTCTCACCTTGCTGCAGATAAGCATGGTGGCTTTCAAAGTGAGGGCTGAGGACGGAGTCATTAAGACAGAAGCAGCCCAGGTCCCCAAATGACCACCTGGAGAACTGCCTGCCAATAAGGAACACGCATTTTGTCTTTTACCTGGGCTAGAAACAAACTTTGATGGTTTTAGAGCCAAGCTACATTTGGGTGTTTGTTCATCAAAGAAGCTAACATTAGCTTAACACATACTCTTACAACCTTCATTTTACCTTGTATTAGACTCATCTCTGTACTTTTAGAAAAATTCCCCTTTTGGGGACACCTGGGTGGCTCAGTCAGTTAAGCACCCGACTCTTGGTTTCAGCTTAGGTCGTGATCTCATGAGTTGTGAGATTGAGCCCCACATCGGGCTCCGTGCTCAGTGGAAAGAAAATCCCCTTTATAGAATGTAAAAACCCCATTTCTATTTATAGTTGCTCAAATGGTTTCTAAGACTACCAAAGGGACCTCAATTGTAGATTGCTCTCCTCATTAAAAATATATAGGTCTTACCTAAAAATAAAATCATAAAAAAGTAAAAATATATAGAGGTATCCAACCACTCGGTTCTATGAGGACAGACTAAATGAGGGTAACTATGCTTGAATTTCTGTTCTTTGAGGTCTAAGACCTAGAAAGACAGTAAAGCACAACATCTTTGAGGAATTAAAAGAGAAAAAAAGTTTAATCCTATATTAAACTATTTTACCTACAGCAAGAGCTAAGTAACAGCCCATCATATTTCACCTATGCAGTCTCAGCTCTTCATAACTGTGTGACCCTAGACAAGTCTGAGCCCTTGGTTTCTCAATTACATAATGAAAAAGTGAACTGTATAATCCCTAACATTTTGTGCAAGCCTAACATTTCTGGCATCTACTGACCAGTCAACCAATCCAGTGAATTTGCCTCATTAAGTACATTGGGCAATTTATTGCTCTTTTGAAATAAATTATTTTTAAGAATTCCAACCTTTAATGAAAGTAAAGCCTAATAAAACACGACACTAAATTTTAGTTTTAAATGACAGAAGCTAATTAAGATATTTGGATAGTGTCACTTAAAAAAAAATCTTTTATTGGCATGCCAAGGTGGCTCAGTGGCTGAGGGTCTGCCTTTGGCTCAGGTCGTGATCCCTGGATCCTGGGATCAAGTCTCATATCAGGCTCTCTGTGGGGAGCCTGCTTCTCCCTCTGTGTATGTCTCTACCTCTCTCTTTGGGTCTCTCATGAATAAATAAATAAAAATCTTTAATAAAAAGTTTTAAAAAGGGATGCCTGGGTGGCTCAGCAGTTAAGCATCTGCTTTCAGCTGAGGGTGTGATCCTGGAGTCCCGGGATTGACTCCCACATCGGGCTCCCTGCATGGAGCCTGCTTCTCCTTCAGCCTGTGTCTGTGCCTCTCTCTCTGTGTCTCTCATGAATAAATAAATAAATAAAATCTTTAAAAACAAATCTTTTCTCGTAATACGTAAAAATGACTCTCTGATTTTAAGCTGCATTTCCTTGATCGTTAGTGAGGATATACACCTCTCCATGTTTATTTTATTATTATTATTATTTTTTACCTCTACATGTTTATTAGTCATTTTGTTATTTCCCCTTTCACAGGTCATTTAGGTTTAAGATTAGAACACTGGCAGTAGGATCACAGAAGGGTACATCACTGCCTGCATCGTTCTGCCGGTGGCCAACCAAAGGGTCCTACAGCATCTTGCCCACACCCACCACCAGCTCAACTGACAGAATTATAGGACTCTCAGCCCTGGTTCAGCTCTGTGCCTCCCAGAGTATGCCTGCCTTTCATTATGTATTCAATTCAATGGAATAAAAGTGGCTGCAAGCATAGCATTGCGGGGTTCCATATTTATTCTCTTTCTGTGACAGCCGCATCCAATTTTCTCAGTTGAGAAGTCAAAAAGGTTACAAATTCCACTCAGGACCTGGAAATCCAGCTGGGCTGTTTGAGCTTCTTTCTGCTTCTCCATGAATAAAGATTCAAGAGGCCTTGAGCCAATAATGCTGCTCATGACGTACGAGGCAGATGGGTCCTCTTACTCAACTGGCCAAGGAGACACTGGCTTTGCCTGGCTAACTCTCGCACACAAATTTGTTTTTGCCAAAAGAAACCCTGTAACTAGATATGTGCTGAAGTCACACAGAGAACGGAAGTGTTGAATCAGAAGGCATGTGTTGGCTCTGCTGCTTTTCCAAACCTCACCATGCTCTGTGGCCACAGCACTGTCCTGACATCACCATTCTGCATCTAGGTGATGCAGTGTGTATGTGTGTGTGCAGTGATTCAAATAAATGACAGAAACGAACAACTCTCTCCTGCCATCTGGGTTCTATCAGCAAAATAAAATAAAACTGTTGATTTCAAGAGCACTGAGAAATTCCATCTAAAAAAATCGTTTTAAAAAACTGACAGAGAGGGAAATTCTAATGAGGATTCTTTGTAAAAACTGTCCAGTAGCCAGTGTCCCAGAGCTGAAATCAAGAAAACATTAGCTGGAGTGCTGTAGGATCACAGCCACTGGAGTACGAATAAGGGAGGAGTGGCCCTTGATCTTCTGCAGCAAGGGCCCGGTCCTAGTGGATGTCACCGTCTGGGATGGAAGTAACAGGCAAAGATAGCTGGATCCGAAGCTCTGATAGACTACAGACAAATGTGCATTAATGGCACACAGCATTACCATGGTTGGCTTGACTTCCTGGCTGTATCAGAGAAGCTGCATTTTTCTACTCCTATGCAGTACATCCACTATACCCCGGAAAGCCTCTGCCACGGGTGGTATCCACAGATGACAGCAAGAACAGGGATGTAAAAATACATCCCAAGGACAATTTCCAGTTTAAGATGACCAGACCCCTAGGGACATTTCAGTGGTAAATGTGCTCATTAAGAGTCATTAAGACAGCAGCAGCCCAGGGCCCCAAATGACCACCTGGAGAACTGTCTGCCAATAAGGAACATGCATTTTGCCTTTTACTTGGGCCAGAGAAATCACACACCCAACCCTAAAGGCCAATATCACCAACCAGAAAGTCGATGTAGGGACACCTGGGTGGCCCAGCGGTCGGGGGTCTGCCTTTGGGTCTGCATCCTGGAGTGAGGGATCCCGTCCCTGTGGGGAGCCTGCTTCTCCCTCTGCCTATGTCTCCGCCTCTCTCTGTCTGTCTCTCATGAATAAATAAATAAAAAAATTTTAAAAAGTCAATGGAAAACAGCACAGCATAACATAGCAAGTATAATGTGACCTGATTTGGTTCAGTAGGGAACAGAATGGAATGGTGTACAGCAAATGATAAAACTCTTGCACTTTTCCAACATTAAGAAAACAATCCTCAAAGACTCAGGCAAAACCAGAAATGTCTGTGTGTTTTCTATTCCAGCTCCTGCCTCCATCCCAGGCTGTTTCCCACAACCCGATTCATTCACTGATCCAATTCTTTAAAGAAACAGCTTCCTCTTCCCCTCTCTCACCACTCTACTGCGAACCCCCAACACGTATTAATCCAAGAAATGCGATCAGAATTAGAGGCAGTATTTGTTGAGTGCTGATTGCATACGTGTACCAGGAGCTGAAGGACGGGGAGGAGCGGAGGCAGGCAGGTGAAGAGTAACAAAACAGACACAACCCTTGCCCTCTCTGCAGCGAGAGCAGCCAAGCCAGGAAGGTCCAGGGAGGGAGTGACAATCACAAGACAGGGCTGTGGGGTTGAAGAGTAGGGCCGAGTTCCCGTCCCTGTTAAATTCTAGGCAGGAGCTGCTGCAGAAATCTCTACCTGTTTGGTTAGCCTGTTGAACAAACAGAACTTGTGATAATTTGTATGCATAGAAGTAAACTTTCCTTGACCCATTACACCCCCTCTGACTTAAACAAACAGTTTTTTTATTGAAACAAAACATGGAGAGAAATGCACACATCTTAAATATAAGCCTGATGAATTTTTACATTTGTATACACCCAAGAAACCATCACCCAGATCAAGAACCATTTAACCATGAAGCAAATCAAATTGATATGCTACAGAAAAATGCAGGAATAGAAACCAGTTGGATCTCTAATGCGCCTTTTAAAAGCTGTGTTATTGTTGTTGATTTTATTTCGATGTTTACAGATAGCTTATTCTTTGTGAGCAGGAAGGGAGCAAAAAGAAGTCCCTCAAGCAGGAGCCAGACACACAGACACTCATTCAGAATAGAGCTTTCTTTCTTTCTTTCTTTTTCTTTCTTTCTTTCTTTCTTTCTTTCTTTCTTTCTTTCTTTCTTTCTTTCTTTCTTTCTTTCTTTCTCTTTCTTTCAAGATTTTATTTATTTATTCATGAGAGACAGACAGAGGGAGAGAGGGAGAGAGGCAGAGACACAAGCAGGCTCCATGCAGGGAGCCCGACATGGGACTCGATCCTGGGACTCCAGGATTACATCCTGGGCCGAAGCCGGTGCTAAACCCCTGAGCCACCCGGGCTGCCTGCAGTGGAGGGTTTTAGAGGAAGTAACAGGGTCAGATCTGTGACTAGGGGCAGGAAGACAA
The DNA here is from genome assembly GCF_053574225.1 of Canis aureus. Classification (NCBI taxonomy): domain Eukaryota; kingdom Metazoa; phylum Chordata; class Mammalia; order Carnivora; family Canidae; genus Canis; species Canis aureus. The sequence continues at coordinate 44,711,879 of NC_135635.1, read as the reverse complement.
GTAAAAAACAAACAAACAAAATGCTCAGTTTGGAACATCAGAACTGAAAACCAGCTTTCTCCCAGAGCCGCGGATAATTTAAGACAATCTAATGTTAACCATATGATTCTTTACGTTGTTCAAGGATTAAGAAGTGCTTGAATTTTAAGCACTTACTATCTTACACTATAGAACACAGAAAAACTTTAGTTAGCATTTCATGTACTTCTGCAAATGTTTGATCCTTCCCACTGCAAATGGCGAGTACAAATGTAATCTTGAGTGTGCACCTGAGTGAAGAATTCAAAGATACTCTGTAGATCTAGGAAAGATGCACTCAATCTCAATTGTTCCCAGGACCCTGAGAAAATCACTTCTTTCTTCTGTGCTTTATTTTCTCCATTTGCAAAACAAACAAGTGTTGCCATTAAATGTCTACGCGGTGTTCTCAGAGGTTTAAAGGGAAGGTGTCATTTAATAAGTTTTGTCATTGTGCCAAAATGTTGACAAGTCCAATTTCAGTTTGTGCCCTTACCCAGCTAAATCAAGGAATTCTCCATATAGCCACTGATTTTTTGAGTAAGTTATTTGAACGCTCTGGCCTTAAATGGTAAGTGAAATTTAAAAATAAAAAGTAGGGGGCAGCCTGGGTGGTTCAGTGGGTTAGAGCTGTCTTCAGCCCAGAGCATGATCCTGGAGACCCGGGATCAGGTCCCACGTCGGGCTCCCTGCATGGAGCCTGCTTCTCCCTCTGCCTGTGTCTTTGTCTCTCCCCCTCTCTCTGTGTATCTATGAATAAATAAATAAAATCTTAAAAAAAAAAAATAAATAAAAATAAAAAGTAGGGAACACCTGGGTGGCTCAGTGGTTGAGCATCTATCTGCCTTTGGCTCAAGTCATGATCCCGGGGTCCTGGGATCGAGTCCTGCTTCGGGCTCCCTTCATGGAGCCTGCTTCTCCCTCTGCCTGTGTCTCTGCCTCTCTCTGTGTCTCTCATGAATAAAGAAATAAAATATTTTATTTATTTATTTATTTATAATATTTTAATATAATAAAAATAAAACGTAAATTAAAAATCTCACTGAATTCTAGGTCTCCAAACTGAGAGGTGTTCCAAATTTAGAAAACATTTGGACAGGGTTTTTGTACTGTTTTCATGTCCCTCCCAGGAGAGGGAAAAGCCAATGCTTGGTGTGATTGACATCTTTAGGAATGACTGGTATTCAGGAAAACAGCAGTCAGTATCACATGATGGAAAAATCTGACTTTTATCTCCTAACCATCTTTTTTCTGGGTTGTGAAGAGTTAATTCTGGCTGTTTTCTAAACCTTTCACCCTAACCTCTTGGCAAAAAAGGGAAGCTGGCTGTGAGCTCTGCTACAGGGCCAGGGCCAGTCCCTCAGATTCCTTTGGGTCTGGCATTATGTAAGAAATGTAAATGCTCTGGTTCCTCCACATAGAACTTTCCAGAAAAGCCTGGCTCAGCCCCAGCACCCTTTCAAAATAGGAACAACCTTCAAACTCCAGCTCAATAAGGCTTTAGACAGTAGAGTCCCAGGTCCGATGTGGAGTCACAAACTAGTTCTGAATAAGATTGATCTTGATCCCTCCTTGCCTTTTTTTTTTTTTTTTTTAAAGATTATTTATTTACTTATTCATGAGAGACACACACACAGAGAGAGAGAGAGAGAGAGGCAGAGACACAGGCAGAAGGAGAAACAGGCTCCGTGCAGGGAGCCCGATGTGGGACTTGATCCCGGTCTCCAGGATCACACCGTGGGCTGAAGGCAGCACTAAACCGCTGAGCCACAGGGGCTGCCCCCTCCTTTCCTTTTGAAATATATATCAAGATATGACAAACCTATGAGAATGACCTTAATGGGCAGAAAGAAGCACAGCCTTAGGCTATGGAGAAGCAGGAAAGTGAGGCTTCCACCCCAGGGCACTGAGAGCCTGCAACACAGCCAGCCTGTTGGCCCCCGTCTGGGCTCACCACCCTTGGAAAAGGGAATTAAAACTGGCCAAGAATATTCCTTCTCCACTCCCACTTCAGCCTTCACCCCTGAAGCTCTGGAGAGAGCTCTGGGTGGGGTCACTCTGCCATCCCACAAATACAAAATGCTACTTGATGAAGGCTGATGATGTGGGAGCTGCACTTGAGAGCAGCTTCCTTCCCAGGCCTCTCCTCCGTCCGGAATGCCTGTCTTTCCTGCCTCCCCTTCCTCCTGGCCCAGCCCAGGGCCGCTGGTCTTTAGTTATTTCCCATAGTGCAGTGCGTCTTCCTTTCTTCACAGCCTGCTGCTCTCTTCTTGCCCCAGGCCTCGCTCCTTTTCTCTCAGCCCAGGCCTTCTGTGCCCACATCTCCTCCAAGTCCTGCTCATGGAGTCTCATTTGGAAGAAGCACAACATTGACATTGAGTGGGCTGTTCAGTGGAGAAAGGGCTACTGGGGAAGTAACCACTAGAGGGTGACATAATTACACACAAGTGCACTCCTTGGGGACAATAAAAGGTCAGAGCCAGCCAGGCATCCACAGTGGGTCTGGAGGTACAAGATGGATGATCAGTGTATCTACCCACAGCATGCACGCACACAGGGGCTTGCACATGCACTCTCTCTCTCTCTCACCACACACACACACACACACACACACACACACACACAAATACTGACCTACCTTGGCTAGCAAATCAACCAGGGTCTTCAAGTGTTTTGCATGGAAGCCACACCTGACCCCTGGCCCAATGCTGCTCATGGTACGGTCACTATTTCAGTCATTGCTAACCATTGTTTTCATGGACCCCTCCGTCTTTGATGTCATATAGAAACTGCATCCTAGGAGAACCTGGGTGGCTCAGTGGTTGAGCATCTGCCTTTGGCTCACGGCGTGATCCCAGAGTCCTGGGATTAAGTCCGGCATCGGGCTCCCCACAGGGAGCCTGGTTCTCCCTCTGCCTGTGTCTCTGCCTCTCTGTGTGTCTCATGAATGAATAAATAAAATCTTTAAAAAAAAAAAAAAGAAAGAAAGAAACTGCATCCTAGCAAGAAAGAACAATAAACCTATACTGAAGGCAGCAAGCATAGTGACTTTGAATGTGGTCTCCAGATCTAGACTAAGTTCAAATTCTAGTTCTGCTAGCTGTTTGGTCTTGAGCAAGTCACTTCTCTGTGTCATAGCTTCTTCGCCTGTAAAATGGGAACTTTCTCCATAGGTGGTACAGGTTGCGAGGTGGTACAGGTTGCAACTTTGCAACAAGTTGTTGCAAAGAACAGGTAAGTCCTTATAATGTAAAGACCTTAAAGGAAAGGCTAATATATAATAAATGCTTTGTAAATAGTAACTATTTTTACGATGGTCAGGAACTGTACTAGGAGGTTACACACGTTACCCCATCCAACTCTCCCAAACTCCCAAGATCAAAAATCACTAGTCTTGTTTCACAGACAAGAAAACTGAGGCCCCAGCTGGTTAAATAACTTGTCCAAAGTCACAGAGCTAGTAAGTTAGAGTCAAGATTTTAAACCAGAATCTGATTACAAAACTTATATTCTTTTCACTCTATCACTGGGGGAAAAATGCAGTCCTCATGAGCTTATGATCTAAAAGATAAAAGATGAATGGGGGTGGGGTGGCTGGGTGGCTCAGTCAGTTAAGGGGCAAAGCATCTGCCTTCATGATCAGGTCATGATCCTAGGGTCCTGGGAGCGTGATCTTGAGGTCCTGGGATGGACCTGCTTCTCCCTCTCCCTGCCCCCTGCTCATGCTCTCTCTCACTATCTTCTCTCTCTCAAATATTTAAATTAATAATAATAAAAAAAGATGAATGGGGGAACGTAGTTTTTTCTATATTATTTTTTTCTTACTAAAAAGGGAGAGCCTTTAATTTAATAGAAGTTTTAAAGCAGGAGAAAGAAAACTGGGTAGTTGGCAGTTGCTCACCAGTGGTCATTGATGCCTGTGACCAGTGGTCATTGGGATCACCTGTGATCCCAGGTCAGCAGCATCAACATCACCTGGGAACTTGCTAGAAATGCCAATCCTCGGCCCCACCCCAGACCTTCTGACTCAGAAGCCTTCACAGGCATTCCAATGCACGCAAGTTTGAGAACAATTCCTCTGAGCAAAAGTGTGAGAATTGGTCATGAAAACATACTTTAAGGAAACAAGTTGGATGTTCCTCTGGCGGAAGAGGAGTCTGGGACTCTTGGTGGCTGAATGGAACATGCTGCTCTTCCTGACTTTGGGAAGAGAAAACGAGGTGCAGAGAGATAGATGGCTTGCCCTAACTGAAAAATCAGTTTATTATACTCTTGCTATGTTTCTGCTCCTTTAACCTGCACATTTCTTGAAAACAGGAAATAACATAAAAAAAATGTTGAACTGTCAGCAAATGTATATCTATACAACTTGGAGGCGCACACCTGTGTGGGGCTCCCCCCCCGCCAGTGCATTTATCAAAGAAAAAATTAGCATTTATTAGATGTCTCCGATGTGCCAGGTTCTACACTAGGCCCTTCCTTTCCCGTGGATTTCCCTCCCCCAGGGAATTTGCACAATAGTTTGTGAACAGGAATTACTTTCATTTTATAGATGAGGAAATTGAAGCTCAAAGAATTTCAGTCACTTTGCTGGAGGCCATGTGTCTATAATGGGAGAGCCAGGATTGCAGTTCAGGACTTCAGACTCGGAGCCTGGTGGAGATTGAGCTCACGATGCTGCCTTGGGAACAGAGGCGATCTAAGGAGCCCCCATGTCACAAGCACTCAAGGAAGACACACATGGAAGCCAGAACTCTGAATGGCTGCTCTCCTCCTTCCCTGCCTGAATGTGCACCTTCAGGCTCTACCTGTCAGCAGTGAATTGGGCAAATGAGGAGAAAGATAGCCAATTAAGAACATTTTTTTCCAAGGCAGTCTGGTTTGTAAAAACAGTAGCAAAGTCCAAGCCATGAACTCAAATTTTCTGACTTCAGATACTGAATTCCAATTCCAGATACATAAGAGTTAAAGTTTCCTTGTTCTTGAAGGAAAAAAAAAAGCCAAAACTTCTTTGAAAAGGTGATTTAAGTTAACCTAACCGACGCCTCAAGATGGAAGAACCATAACAAAGTATGACAATGTAGGGCTGCTATTACAGAGTTCTTATTACTTTTCTCTAAACAAGTAAGGAAACACTTCAGCCTGTTCTCTAAATAAGTTTCCACCCTATGTAATGACCTTTCTCCATCAACACCTACTTATAAATTCTAGGCTTCCCTATGGTGACCCTCTAAACTGAAACATTTTCTTTTTGTCACTCTGGTGGCCCTTGGAACATCAGCAAACACACCACAGCTCATTGCTTGGTCCTAAATATTTTTCTTTGCTTTTTCTTTTTTCATTTTCATTTTTTAAAAAAGATTTTATTTATTCATTCATGAGAGACACAGAGAGAGAGGCAGAGACACAGGCAGAGGGAGAAACAGGCTCCTTCCTGAGCAGGGAGCCCGATGTGGGACTCGATCCCAAGACCCTGAGATTAGGACCTGAGCCAAAGGTACACGCTCAATCACTGAGCCACCCAGGTGCCCTGGTCCTAAATCCTTAAATGCAAAACACCACTTCAACATCTTTGTCTACTACAAAGCACCAAGTAGTGCACAAAAGTTGTTTTAATGCTTCCTGAACTCCTGATTAAAAAAATCTACCTTGTTAGGTGTTCACTGCCTGCCTCTCTCTGTGTGTCTCTCATGAATAAATACATAAATCTTAAAAAGAAAGAAAAGTGCACAGTTGCTCTCCGTGGGTGGCTGCCAGAGCGTGGAGGGTGTCCTGAAGGCCTGGGCACACTGCAGAGAACAAGGTGGTGCCCCGCCACCTGCCCACACCAGATGCCGCACTCAGCACCTCCACTGCCTGCGAATCTTTCCACCTAGTCCAGTGGTCGCCAAGTCCTCCTTCTGGTGCTTTGTGTCTTTGCCGAAGATGATGAAGAAGTCGTCAGGGGAAATTGTCCAAGTGTGGACAGGTGTTGGAGGAATCCCCCCTGGCAGGTTTGGAACTTTGGGGTGGCAACATTAGGACTCTGAAGCACCACCCATACACAACATGTACTGGGAGTATTGGTGCCTGAATGCTGTCACCCAGTGTTACCCAGATGTGGGCGCTGCCCCAGTGCCCACTCCATCCAGATCATGAAGGTGGAGGAGACTGCAGCCAGCAAGTGCCACCAACCACCACTAAGGTGGTTCCACCACTTCCAGATCAAGTCCCTCAGCTCCCCACATCCTGGGGCACCACACAAGCCACGCTTTACCACCAAGAGGCCCAACACTTTCTTTTTATTTTTATTTATTTTAAATATTTTATTTATTTATTCATAAGAGACATAGAGAGAGGCAGAGACATAGGCAGAGGGAGAAGCAGGCTCCCCGCTGTGAGCCTGATGTGGGACTCGATCCCAGGACCCGGGGATCATAACTTAAGCCGAAGGCAGACAGTCAACACTGAGCCACTCAGGTGTCCCCCAACACCTTTTAGATGCAGAGTTTCTCTGTCCCCAGGTCCACCTAAATAAAGTCCTGGGGAAACACCCTCTCCTCCTCCCCCAATAATAATAAAAATAAAAAAATAAAGTGCACAGTCAGCCTAATGAGAGGGCTCTAGCTACCCAGACCCCAGGCCCTTATTTTTATTGTGGTGGTTAAAGCCCATGTTTATAGGATTTAGCAGACTAATGATTTGGGAAGAGTAAACAAATATTTCAGGGTATTCTTGACAATTTGTTGATAGGAGAACAATTTTCACCTATATTTTTCCTTTTATTTACATCTTTTATTTCAAAATGTTTGTTCTAGTTAAATATTCTCATTTTTAATTATGGTGAGATACATATAATGTAAAATTCACCATCTTAACTATTTTTGAGCATATAATTCAGTAGTGTTAAGTATATTCACATTGTACAACAAATCTCCAGAACTTTCCATCTTGCAAAAATGAAACTATATCCAAATAAACAACTCCCATTTCTTCTTCCCTCAGGCCTTTGGGAAACAACCATTCTACTTTCTGTTTCTTTGACTTTGATTATTCTACATATTTCATATGAGTGAAATCATACAGTATTTGTCTTTTTGTGACTGGCTTGTTTCACTTAGCATTACGTCCTGAAGATTCCTCCATGTGGTAACCTGTGACCAGAATTTCCTTCTTTTTTAAAGCTCAGTAATATTCCATTGCATGTGTATACCCCATTTTGCTTACCCAGTCATCATCGAAGGACACTTGGGTTGCTTCCACATTTCAGCTATTGTAAATAATGCTATGAAGATGGGTATACAAATATATCTTTGAGACCCTACTTTAATTTGGGGGGATATAAACCCAGAAGTAGAATTTCTGGATCATACATGTGGTAGTTCTACTTTTAATCTTTTTTTAAAAAAAGATTTTATTTATTTGAGAGAGAGAGAGCACAGGCAGGGGAAGCAGCAGAGGGAGACAGAGAAGCAGCCTCCCCGCAGAGCAGGGAGCCTGATGCAGGACTCCATCCCAGGACTCTGGACTGGGACCATGACCTCAGCCAAAAGTGGACGCTTAACCAACTGAGCCACCTGGCGCCCCTATTTTTAAGTTTTTGAGTACCCATCATACTTTCTCACAGGGGCTGAACCATTGTACATTCCCACCAACAGTATGTCAGTGTTAGAATCTCCCTATATTTTCACAACACTTGCTATTTCCTGTTTTATGAATAGCAGCTATCCTAAGAGATGTGAGATGCTCTCTTATTGTGCTTTTAATTTGCATTTCCCTAACAATTTCTGGTGTTTAGCATCTGCTCATATGCTCGTTGTCCATTTGTAGATTTTCTTTGGAGAAATATCTATTCAAGTCCTTTGCCCATTGTAAAATCAGGGTGTTTGTTCCTTTGCTACTGCTTGAATCTTTTTTTTTTTTTTTTTTAAGTATTTTATTTATTTATTCATGAGAGACACGCAGAGAGAGGCAGAGACACAGGCAGAGGGAGAAGCAGGCTCCATGCAGGGAGCCCGGTGTGGAAACTCGATCCTGGGACTCCAGGATCACGCCTCAAGCTGAAGGTAGACACTCAATCACTGAGCCACCCAGGTGTCCCCTGCTTAAATCTTTTATTTGCAATCCGTGAATTATGTCCTCACCTTTCTTATCTTTAACATTCTCTAACAGAGAGGTGCCTCATGATATTCTCTAGTTTAGTAATACTAGGAATAGAGAGAATGTTGCTGCCAAGAAATCTTGAAGTTGGAAAGGTACTATTTTATAAACATCAGAGATCCATTGTTTTGGTTGTCCAGACTCTTGGAGAAGTTTTGATATGCATGAAATCTTTCATAAAGCTATTATGTTATTACTGTTCTCATTCATTTCAGTACAAAAATATTTACAGAGTGCCTACTACATAGTAGACATTGTGTCATGGATACTTTAGAGTTAATAGAAAAAAAACCACGAAAAACATTTTAACTCCTTTGATAATAATAATACCTACCAGCTAGACTCTAGGTCACTAATTTTGGATTTTTTTAATTTTAAGATTTTATTTATTTATTTGACAGAGAGAGAGAGAGGGAGAGAGAAAACATAAGCAGGGGGAGTAGAAGGCAGAGGGAGAGGGGGAGGGAGAAGCAGACTCCCTGCAAAGCAGAGAGCCCTCTGCAGGACTCCATCCCAGGACCCCGGGATCATGACCTGAGCTGAAGGCAGACGCTTAATTGACTGAGCCACCCAGGGGCTCCAGATCTATATATTTTTTTGAATGAGTTTAAAAAGCTACAGAAGAGTCTGATCTTTCCTGCCAGATCTTTCCTCTCTGAATGAGGAAGTATACACACCCTTAAGTAAGCTTGATATTTGGGTTGGGCCTCTCAATTTTCCCAGGCCTCACCCAGGTGAAAAACACACCCTATCTGAAAATCTAGTTCCCTTAAAATTCTTGGTAAGGCTTTGGAGAGATTCCCTATATAAGGCTATCATTTCTGCTTCTCTACAGAGGCTCACTCTGAAAAAAAAAACTTCTTTCTGGTTGCAACTTGTTGAATCATATTCAAAAGTCTCAACAAGTCCTTAAAATATGAACAATCACTCAGTGTCACCAGTAGCGGGGTTGCCTGCCTGCAACTCCTCGCCTCTTGTCTCACAGTTGAAGCCCCAGGAACTAGAGTGAGAAGCCAGGACCATGTTCCAAGGCAAGCTGATGATGGCTCTCGACTACCACAGCCCTGCTGGCTTCAACTGTAAAGATGAACCAGAATTTAGAAACTTTATTGTTTGGCTTGAAGACCAGAAAAATCAGACACTACAAGATTTAAGGCAGAGGGATTTTAAGAAACATCCACAGTAGTGACTGGCCCAAGTTCTTTGAAAAGTACCTTAGAGATGCTAACTGTCCTTTCAAGATTCAAGGTCGACAAGAAACAATTAATTGGCTTCTTGGTTTAGCTGTTAGACTTCAGTCTGGATATGATGCTGAGAAATAAAAGGACTTGGTACGTGATAATAATCAAAATGGCAATGTAGAGGCATTCATCAATTTGGATGTAAATAATCCTGTTTTAAAGATTTTATGTATTTACTCATAAGAGACTCAGAGAGAGACACAGAAACACAGGCAGAGGGAGAAGCAGACTTCCCTGGGGAGCCCGATGCAGGACTCAATCCCAGGATCCCGGAATCACATCCTGAGCCAAAGGCATATGTTCAACCACTGAGCCATGCTGGTGCCCCAATAATCCTGATTTTAAGGCGGGTCTAATGGCTTTGGCTAAGCTTCTTCAGGTTAGTGTCAGGATGATTACCTAGTAATGTTTAAGGCAAATTGTATTTTGGTCCAGGATGCAGTTACCAAAGCAAATCAAACAAGAGGGCTTGCCTGTGGCTTTAGACAAACATATTCTTGGTTTTGACACAGCAGATGCAGTTCTTAATGAAGCTGCACATATTCTGTGATTCCTGCACATAGAAGAGCTCAGAGAACTACAGACAAAAATTCACGAAGCCGTAGTAGCTGTTCAGGCAATAACTGCAGACCCAAAGACAGATCACAGACTGGGGAATATTTTAGGATTTCAGCTTCGTACCTATTTAGTACAATTGGGAACCAAGCATGATCTGGCATGTGTTCAGAAATCAAATGTCACATTTTTGAGGGAAGAATCCCAGAAAATCAACTACATTCTAGGGATTTACCATAATTGTTTTTCTTTAATAAAGTCCAGGGAAGTGGTGGGGTGGGATAGGGTGGGAAATGAACAGCTATCCTCAGGATTTTCTACATTGGTACACATTTTTTTTCAGATAATTAATGTCTCTGCTCCGTAATACCCTCCATCTATCTTTGTGTCCCAGATCTGAACCTAAACGAAAACCCCTAAGAAGCCACTGCATGTGAAAATACTCTTAATCTCTGGCCGGCCTTAGGAAAAATCCATAAATTCCAAGGTTGAGAAGACAGCAGGACCCATCTAAGCTCATGGTCTTCTAGAGTGTTACTAATCATATAAAGACCCCTGAAAATTATCCAGTCAAATCGCCCTAGTGTCACATGAGGAAACTGAGAGCCAGCAAGGGGACACATTTTCTCAAGGCCATACAAAGTCACCATGTCTCCAGACAGCACAGGGCTCCTTTGATGCCACACTTCTTTTTCTCACTAATGTTCATTTTATGAGATGCCTCTTGATGTTTATTTTCCTATTTATATTGAACGTGGAAACGTGGAAATCCTTGAAATATGTTTGAATGTCTTTTTTTTTTTTTAAGATTTTATTTATTTATTCATGAGAGAGAGAGAGAGAGGCTGAGACACAGGCAGAGGGAGAAGCAGGCTCCATGCAGGGAGCCCGACATGGGACTCGATCCCGGGCCTCCAGGATCACACCCTGGGCGGAAGGCGCTAAACCGCTGAGCCACCCGGGCTGCCCATGTTTGAATGTCTTAAACAAAAGGCTCTGTATTAATAAAATTCTAGAGTTCAACCCAAGAAAAAGTTTTGATAAAACTAGGATCAAGTGGTCAACTTCTAGAGAAGGTGTTTCTGGGCATCTCTGAATGTCTCTTCAGACTTGAGCTGAGAACAACGGCCTGTCTAGTGGAAGAAAACCATTAAGTTTTTTCTTGAGGTCATGCTCCCAAGTCTACAAATACACTCCCCTCTGCCCCATGTGTGGTCTAGCACTTTGTTTTGTGTTCAGCAGGATTAAGGTGTTTGGGATTCATACTTTGACATCAATACAAACACATCCACATCCACAAATCAACAACCAAAAAAAGTGACTTTCATGTAGAGTTTAAGGTAAAAGTTTAGGCAGAAGCGACTGAGATAAATATAAGGCCAGATACACGTTAGGAGAAGAGTATTAGCTCAGGTATGGCCAGGAATTGGGACATCTTATTGCCACAGCACATCTGGATCATCTAGGTGACTAACAGTACAGTCTATTATTTCAGAAAGGTTATAAAAATCTATGGGCCTCATATCATGTGTAATATGGTGGGGTAGCAAACCTGTAAAAATTTTTGCTTCTGTATTTCCTGATTTAGGAACAGGAGAGGTAGGTGGATGGGGTCTGAAATACATTAGGCCTGTTAGTGAATCTGTAGTATTAGTCTAGTATTGGTCTCTTGGGCAAAGAGAAGTGGCCAAAAGTTCATCTCACATACTGAATATGGAACCCATTCAAAATCTTGCTTAGGTCCTCAACGAGTCAATGAGACCATTTTCCTTTTCTGATAAATGCATCAGGTTGTCCTATATCAAGTTATATGAACCCATGAGTTCATTAAAAACACAGAAGGTTAGGCCACCTGGGTGGCTCAGTGGTTGAGCATGTCTGCCTTTGGCTCAAGGCCTGATCCCGGAGTCCTGGGATCAAGTCCCACGTCAGGCTCCCTGCGTGGAGCCTGCTCCTCTCTCTGCCTCTCATGAATAAATAAAATCTTAAAAAAAAAAAATACAGAGGGTCATTTTCTCTGACCCAAAGATTCTTGGTTTGGGGATAGTTAAAGGGAAATGCTTAACTCCTATCTGTGCAGGCACTGAAGAACCACATTCTAAAAGAGAGCAGTGCCCTGGTTCCATAAAACACGGTTAATAAACCAACAGATGTTTGCTTGCAGCGCCTTAAACCAAGTCCAGCAGTCATGGTATTTTATTTAAAAAGTATCTTTGGGGCACCTGGGTGGCTCAGTAGTTGAGCCCCTGCCTTGGGCTCAGGTCGTGATCCCAGGGTCCTGGGATGGAGTACCCCACTGGGCTCCCCGGGAAAGCCTGTTTCTCCATCTGCCTATGTCTCTCATGAATAAATCAAAAAAAGTTTGAGTATCTATACAGTTGATCAGTAGAACTGTGCATACGATTTATATTTAGTCCAAGAGGCTGGTGAGGAAAAAAACTCCTCACGCCAGGCTGAGGGAGGGCTGCTCTCTTCTCAGTGCAGAGCAGGCTGAGGGCCGCGGGGGCAGCCGTGGCGCTCCCGACAGTTCCCAACAAAGTGCGGAAGTGCAGTGAAGTTTCGATGCACAAAGTACCCCCGCGGAGCCTGGAAACAAGCAGAAGATGCTGGAAGGCAGCAGTGATGGGTCATGCTAGAATGCGGGCTAGGGAGGGTCAGTGTTAAAGTAGGTCGTGATGAATAAGGCCGAGTTTCTCCGTGATTGGAGGCACAAGACCGGTGAGGAAGGAGGCAGCCCCGCTGGGGAGCACCGCGGGTGTGCGGAGACGTGCTAAGGGGCGAGCGCGAGGGACGCTTGGGAGCCTCGGGCCGGGAGCAGGGTCTGGCAGGGCTGATAGAGGAGGAGGGTGGGGGAAGGCTCCGGGAGGGCTGCGCGGCCGTCAGCGGCGAAGACGAGAGGGCTGGGCCGGGGCGCGGCCCGGAGAGGGCCCGGCTCCCCGCGGGCTGGGGGCGGCGGCGGAGGGCGCGGAAGCCCGCTGACAGCCGCTGCCCCGCGGCGCCCACAGGGTTAACCGCCCGGGCGCTCCGACCGGGAGGAGCTCGGTTTCCAGGGCAACGGCTCCGCCAGTTCCGGCAGCGCAGGCTCGTACCATTGCGCGGGCGCGCGCGGGGGAGCGCGGCGGGAGGGGCGGCGCGGAGGGCCCGGGGCGCGGGGTCCGGCCCGACCCGCCCGCACGTGCGCCCGCCCGCCCGCCCGGCCCGGCGCCGAGCCGCGCTCCCGCCGCCGCGTGCCCCGCGAGCCCCTGGAGCCCCGGGCCCGGGCCGGCGGCCCCCACCCGTCCGCGGACGGCGGGGGGGTGCGGGGAGCGTGCGCCCGGTGGCCCGGATTGGCCTCCGGGTCCCCCCGCCTGGGCGGCGGAGTGCGGGCGGCCCGGGCTGGGAGGTTTGAAAAGCGGGCGAGAGACAAAGGCAGCAGGAAGCCTGCTCGGCGCCCGGAGCCCGAGCCCGCAGCCCCCGGGGCCCCCCGGAGCCCCCCGGAGCCCCCCGGAGCCGCGGCGGCAGCGGAGGGAGGCAGAGGATGCGGCAGGGGGCGTGGGAGCGGCGGCGGGAGCGCGGCGGGCGGAGCGGACGGAGCGGGCGGAGCGGGCGGAGCGGGCGGAGCGGCGCGGCCCGAGCGCGGCGCGCTTAGACCCCAGGCGGCGGTGTTGGCGGCGGCGGCGGCGGCGGCCCGGCCGGGCTCGGGAGTGAGTGAGAGGGCGCCTTCCCCGCCCGGGATGTGAGGACCGAGCGGAGCCCGGGGCGGGGGGAGGGAAGGGAAGGGAGGCGACGCCGGCAGGAAGGAAGGAAGCGCGGACGGACCCGGAGGAGGAGCGGCGGCGGCGGCGGCGGCGGCCGGAGCCGGAAGGCGGGGAGGGGCCGGCCGTTGGGCCCGAGGCGGCGGCGGCGGCGGCAGCGGCGGCGGCCGGGCGGACCGCTCTGGTCGCCTCTCGGGCAGGAGCGGCGGGGCCCGCGCCTCCTCCCCCCGGCGCCGCGGAGGGGGGAGGAGGAAGATGGAGACCCACATCTCGTGCTTGTTCCCCGAGCTGCTGGCCATGATCTTCGGCTACCTGGACGTCCGGGATAAGGGGCGCGCGGCGCAGGTGTGCACGGCCTGGCGGGACGCCGCCTACCACAAGTCGGTGTGGCGGGGGGTGGAGGCCAAGCTGCACCTGCGCCGGGCCAACCCGTCGCTGTTCCCCAGCCTGCAGGCCCGGGGCATCCGCCGCGTGCAGATCCTGAGCCTCCGCCGCAGCCTCAGCTACGTGATCCAGGGCATGGCCAACATCGAGAGCCTCAACCTCAGCGGCTGCTACAACCTCACCGACAACGGGCTGGGCCACGCGTTTGTGCAGGAGATCGGCTCCTTGCGCGCCCTCAACCTGAGCCTCTGCAAGCAGATCACCGACAGCAGCCTGGGCCGCATCGCCCAGTATCTCAAGGGCCTGGAGGTGCTGGAGCTGGGGGGCTGCAGCAACATCACCAACACCGGCCTCCTGCTCATCGCCTGGGGCCTGCAGCGCCTCAAGAGCCTCAACCTCCGCAGCTGCCGCCACCTGTCGGACGTGGGCATCGGGCACCTGGCCGGCATGACGCGCAGCGCGGCCGAGGGCTGCCTGGGCCTGGAGCAGCTCACGCTGCAGGACTGCCAGAAGCTCACGGACCTTTCCCTAAAGCACATCTCGCGGGGGCTGACGGGCCTGAGGCTCCTAAACCTCAGCTTCTGCGGGGGCATCTCAGACGCGGGTCTCCTGCACCTGTCGCACATGGGCAGCCTGCGCAGCCTCAACCTGCGCTCCTGCGATAACATCAGTGACACGGGCATCATGCATCTGGCCATGGGCAGCCTGCGCCTCTCCGGGCTGGATGTGTCCTTCTGTGACAAAGTGGGGGACCAGAGCCTGGCTTACATCGCCCAGGGCCTGGACGGCCTCAAGTCCCTGTCCCTCTGCTCCTGCCACATCAGCGACGATGGCATCAACCGCATGGTGCGGCAGATGCATGGGCTGCGCACGCTCAACATCGGACAGTGCGTGCGTATCACAGACAAGGGCCTGGAGCTGATCGCTGAGCACCTGAGCCAACTCACCGGCATAGACCTGTATGGCTGCACCCGCATCACCAAGCGCGGTCTGGAGCGCATCACGCAGCTGCCCTGCCTGAAGGTACTCAACCTGGGACTCTGGCAGATGACGGACAGTGAGAAGGTCAGGTGAGGGCAGCAGCACCTGCTCCCCTTGTCCCGCCCCGTTCATCCTCCGGTCACCACCACGCCCCATCCCCCTCGCTCGACATGCACACTTACACACAACACAGATCATTGTAGTGGATGAGATGGGGGCAGTGACACGAAGCCTCGGGCTCTCTTTTCTCCCTCTTCTGGCACCTCGGGCCCCACTACACGCCCATTCCCCTGGCATCTGGGGTTCCTCTGCTACCCCGACCTTACTCCCCTCCCTCTCTTCCTGAGGGCGGAGATGGATTCAGCTACTTACCCACCCAACTCCTCTCTGCAGGGGGATGGAGGACTGTTTGAGCTACTGTATCCTCACTGCTTTGCATTTGGAAATGGGGGGAGGGGGCGGGGAGTGACTAGTCCTTAAAACCCTGGGGAGTTGAGGAAAATGTCTGCCTTCACTTAAGCTTTCATTTGAATACTGTGATCTGGTTTTTATTTTGAAATGTATAAAGAGCAAACCCAACTACCACGGCCTTTTCACCCTTCTTCCTTCCACTTTGTAACTAATCCCAGGCTCTTCTCATCACTTCTCCTACAGTACTCTGCTACTCACGTGCATTTCCTTTTAATTGTCTTTCTTTTTCAAGTTTTTATTTTTTTGAAGAAATTTGAAATCACGTTCCTTTTTTTTCTGCTGAATATAGTCTATATATTATATATATATAAATTATATATATATATACATATATATATATGTCTGGCTACCTCGTTTTAGTTTACTTTTTTCTCTGAAGCCCTGGAATTCTACAAGAGAGATATTTTGAGACTGAAACATTTTTGTGCCTAGACTGGAAAGATGCCCATTGGGTTTGTACGTCTTTTTTGTTTTGGCTTCTTCCCAAACCCCATCCATCCAGTATATCCCACTTCCACATTCTGGCTATAATTTTTTTTTCTCCTTGCCCATTGGGATTTGAGGGCCCAACGGTGTTCGTAAATTTTGACTTAATTTATAGCACAAATGTGTGGAAGAAATGAGAATTGAACTTTTGTTTGTTTGAGATGCAGATTGTGTCTTGAAAATGATTATTATATATGCAAATCCTGCCCTACCCTCACCCTCTTCCAATTTTCCCCACAAAAAGGTCACATGGTGAGGCTTCCTGTTGGAAGCAGAGGAGCAGAGTTGGCCTACGGAGCCCCAGGGGCTGTAACGTGAAGGGGAGGAGACTGAAACTCCTGTCTTATCTCTGTTAATAAAATGGGTGTTTGTGGGTTTTACAAAAATCAGTTTCTAAATGGAGGAATAGATGGCTTTCTTTATTTTGGTGGGGGTTGGGACTTGTGGCTTTAAAAAAAAATCGCTTTTGAGTAGGATGTATATTTTTGTTGGAGTTTTTGTTTGTTTATTTTTTTAGAATCCTCCACTGCAACAAGAGAGACCATGGAGTTAAAGAAACCCAGAGACCTTTATCAATTAATTGTACTGTTTGTGAATTTGTATAAATAATAACAAAGATCCTCTTAAAACGTTTATATTCTTACAGTAAAAGGTTAAACTGATATTTATATAATAAAAGAGGAAATATGAAGTATGTTTTTGAAAAAAAAAAAAACAAACAAAAAACCTTGTATCTGTGAATTATTTTGAAGGCAGTGTGTGTTTGGGTACATGCCAAAGTCGGAGGTGCTGTTTGTGTACTCTAAGAGGAAATAAGGTATAGAGTTCAGTGCATCCTAGGTGGTGTAAGTAAGCTCACAGTTAAAAATTTATTCTGTAAGAGATTTACTACTGACATCTAAATGTTGTGTTTCTAGAAATGTGACTGGACTGGAGACTTATATAATTTTTGGTTTTGAACTGTCAACAACATGGGAATTTAAAGAAATGGAACTTTTAAAAAACTAGATCTGTAAGAGTCACAATTTCCCCCAGGGTGGAAATGAGATCTAGGGGTCCTGTTGAATAATGGGGTCATGAGATGTGGAAGTGGGGAAGAAAAGATGGGTTGCTTTCCACTTTGAGTGGGTGTGGGGAGGATGTGAAATGGTGAAGAGTGGAGGGAACTGAAGCCATTGTTCAGAAAAGTTAAAAGAACGCTGTACGCTGTCCTTGCCTGCTCGCTTACTTTGCTCAGTCATGCATGCTGAATCTCACAGTGTGAGTGAGGGTCCTGGTAGAAAGGAGGAAGGCAGTTCAGCCCCTCTTTTTAACATTCTCCTCCAGGCCCCGCTGTATTTAAGCACTTTCCTGGGGGATGGGGAGGTTGGCCAGAAGTTCTTGCACATTTGCATTTTAAGCACTTCCAGCACTGAAGCTTGCCACTCGGGTCTACTGTGGTGTGAGGGTTCTTAGACTGAATTCGGGGCACATAAATGAATACCAACAATTCTAGCAAAGAGTTCCCTTTGATAGACAATAACTAAATGATCAACGCCCTGTGGTTGGGCTGCGGAAGTGGCAGAGGGTATAAATGCTCCAACAGTAGAGTAATTCACATTCACATTCCTGGTTTCACATAGGTCTTAGTTTCTGAGATTTTTTTTTTTTTTACCAAAAACAACAACAACAACAAATACAGATCCCAGCAAGAGCTAGTAAGGGGTATAAAACTTTCCTGCAAAGACACCTCTTTCCAGGAAGAGAGCTAGAACCCAAGTTTCTCTTGGGGTAGGATTGTTTTGTAAAATTTCCAAGCTTTCTGCTTGAGCATATCACAAAAGCTACATTGTTCCTTTTTGGAGAGCCATCACAATTGGGTCTAATTGAGCCTGACACTAGATCCATCTTCCTTTTCTTGGGGGAAGGTGTGGATCTCTTTATTCCCTCTTAGGTTACAGTGCTTATTGCCTGGAAAAAAAAAAAAGAAAAGAAAAGAAAATGTGTGAACCCTAGTAAGTCGGGACTTGGAATTAGGGTCAGCTTTCTAATTTAGCATTTGACACTATAACGCATGAAGGCTCCACAAGCTGTAAGTTCTTAGACTTTTTCTTCCTCCAAAAGACTGCATGACTGTACAGATTCAGTCAATAAAAATTTGAGCACCTCCTAAGTCTCAGACTCTGCTCACATTCCTCACTTTCATACAAAAAAATAAGGGTTTTCCACCCTTTTTTTTTTTTTTTTTTTTTTACTTGAAAGGCTAAATATAAGCTTGACTAAAGGTCAGTAAATTAATGTTTGAAAGTTAAGGTCACGGGCCTACTGTTCTCAACCTTGAATTGGGTATACTTAATATATCTGGAGTGTCTCTGGAAACCATGAATAAACCATTTATTTTCATCAGCCAAGGTTAACTGTTTATCTCTCAACCTTTGTGGATGGAAAGAAATGAATGTGTTGAGAACCCATGGTATGCTTTGCATGGTATCTGTAAATTTCTTTTAGTTCTCAAAACAGCCTGTTGAAACAGGTATCCTGATTTCCAGATAAGGCATACTGCTTGCCTTAAATCACCCAGCCACTAACTGAGGGAAACCAGGACGCAAAGCAGGACCAGTTCCAAAGTCCTGCTCCCTTCTGTTCTCCGAGAAAGTTCAGTTACTGATCATACCTTGAGTCCCAGTAAGGTGACTTCACAGAAATGAGTGGTATCTGTTTGATCACAGTGCAGACAAGCTCAGGCCACAGGGCACTTACTCTTAAAGGGAATATGGGTGGATCCGATCTCCACATACCTATTGGAATGGAAAGAAATGCTTTTAAAGACTAAAAGCACCAAAGAAAATGACTTGATATTTTTGTGAGTGCTACAAAAGTTAAAAGGCACTTCAGGGCAGTTTTTAGAGTGGCAGAAAAAAAACTGGTGCAGGTATTTGCTGACACTTCAGAAGTGAAAAACCATTTCAAAATGGGAACTTGGTGTAAACTTTCTCACCTAGAGGTAATAAACCTCATAGGAACTGTGGGGGGGTGTGTGGGGAAAGGGCTCCACACATCTTTCCTTTCTGAGTTTCATTGGGCAGTAAGTAGCCCTTAAAGTCTGTCTGGAAAAGATTATAAATGCAATGGTGGGGTTCAGTTGGTTTCTGCGGTCCCCTAACGGCCCTGACAGGCCTCTGGCTACAAATGCTGGGCAGTGTTGCATGATTCTCCCTGCTGTGGTCCCCCTCCTGCGGGACTTCTCAGTCCTAAAGAGGGGAGGAGCACCCGATTCACCTCACATTTGGCAACGGGGATAAGGATGCTTGCCTGACTTACAGCATGTCTTTCAATAGTTAAGAGAATTCAAATTCTTTCATGATTCAATGACAAAGACCTGAAAAAGCAAATGTTTCTTTTTTTTTTTTATTGGAGTCTCCTTTTAGGTAAGAACTTTCTTCTAAAAAATGACACTTGACATGTAAATTGAAGCATGGCCTCTCCCCTAAATCCTGCTGGTTGCCTGCAGTGCTTACTACATAGACGCTGGTCTTGGAATAAGCAGAACCGTTTTCACTTTTGACTTAGAAAATGTGAACTCACATGTTCAAAGGGGAAAAGGTAGTGGCCCCCAGGGACCACTGTATTTCCAAAGCACAAGAACCTCTTGATTAAAAGATCAGATTTGTAAAACAAAACCAGGACTTCATGCAGCTTCTGACAAACGTCTCTTGCCAGTCCCCTGAAAGGGAGGGCCCCTGGCCTCTGCTGGTGGCTGCCCTGCTGCCGAGGGGGAGGATATATGGGAAGTCACCCAGTGGTCCTCTCCCTGTTGCCCTTCTCTGCAGCTCACCTCATTCCCTTTTCAGGTCATTCTATCCCTTTAGTAGAGGGCAAGACCTAAATTTTGTGCCCCTCCGAGCCCCTGTGGATGGAATGGTGAAACTATTTATTTTTTATTTTTTAAAGATTTTACGTATTTATTCATGAGAAAGAGAGAGAGAGAGAGAGAGGCAGAGACACAGGCAGAGGGAGAAGCAGGTTCCATGAAGGGAGCCCGATGTGGGACTCGATCCCGGAACTCCGGGATCACGCCCTGGGCCGAAGGCAGGCACTACACCGCTGAGCCACCCAGGCGTCCCTATTTTATTTTTTTAAAGATTCTGTTTATTTATTCATGAGAGACACAGGCAGAAGGAGAAGCAGGTTCCATGCAGGGAGCCCAATGCCGGACTGGATCCCGGGACTCCAGGATCATGCCTGGGGCCGAAGGCAGGCGCCAAACCACTGAGCCACCTGGGGATCCCCAAGGGTGAAACTTTATGATGAACTAATTCAGAGTACAGGATTCTACACTGGAAAGCTATGTTCAAACGCAGTTCTTTGCTTAGTCTACGTCTCTCATTTTTGTTCAAACATAGCAAGTTAAAATATTTTGCAAAGTGAATGGTATCAAACAGATAAGACCATTGCCAACCATTAATCATTGAGAACTTAGCAAAGGTAAGTGCACAGCTAGAATAAGAACGTGTACTCTTAGGTCTTGGATAGAAAATGAATTATTTCTAGATGGTGAGTAAATTTAAATGTCCACAAATGATCAGTTTCAGTCTTTTCCTCTTTTCCAGGGATTGCTCTGATTTTGCCTGGTGGAGTTGCCTGTGCCAACCCAGCACACTTGGTACTATGTAAAGTCGAGTCTTCCAGGTGCAAGTAAGCTTGAGATCTTAACTGTGCAGCCCTAGCGTGGGCTCTGCTAAACATCCCTGCAAATAAAACAAATAGAAGTGGGAATTCCTATTCTTGCTGTTTGTTAACCCAGAAAAGCTCATATTATTTTCTTAAAAAAGGAAGACAGGTTTTTATTCTCTCATTCCTCTTCAACTTTTACTTGTTTAAAAGACAAATGCCATATATGCTTGTAAGTTTGCTTTTATTTGTGATGGTGGAAATAGTGTCAGTTACAAAGAAAGAAGAATGAGGTCCTTCTGCAGCAGCAAAGAAGCCTGTGAGACAGTGTTAGGGACATGAACACAATCTGCTGGAAGAATTTAGGCATGACTTAGTGTTCAGTTTCTGTCTCAAGATGCCTGTTTTCACAAATCTCATTGATACCATACATTTAATTTTATAAATGGGGAAAGAGGCTTGACAAGCTGGAAAGGTTTTGCCTGGGTGATGTGAGGAGCGCATATCAGAACAATGACTGCAGGATCCCTGGGTGGCGCAGCGGTTTGGCGCCTGCCTTTGGCCCAGGGCGCGATCCTGGAGACCCGGGATCGAATCCCACGTCGGGCTCCCGGTGCATGGAGCCTGCTTCTCCCTCTGCCTGTGTCTCTGCCTCTCTCTCTCTCTGTGACTATCATAAATAAATAAAAATTAAAAAAAAAAAAAAAAAAGAACAATGACTGCTTCAGAGTTTAATGACCACATCAGAAGGTGATAAACATGCAGGTAGTTCTTTGATCTTTCCCTGAGACACTGCAAAATACCACCCTGATCCCTTGGCTTCAGAAAGATGCTAATAAACCAGAGCCTATCTTCACTGGGAATAGGAAAAACACCCCAAGAGCTGAAAGTTACTATTTAATATGCATTACATTATGCAAACTTTAGATACGTTTTGCAAACATTCTGTATAGGCTTATCCAAGAAGCCAAAAAACTAGTGCAATTTGGTGAATGGGCTACAGGGTACTGAAGTAGCTAGCAGTGTCAAACCTGTCACCTGTTGTCCTCCGGGGACTTGAGCCAGTTTCTAAAGCACTGCTTTGTCACAAATAGTGATGCAAAGTACGAGTGTTGTAAGTCTGTGCTTGCAGTAGTCTCAAACCTAAGGACTTTTGCGTGTTCAGCGCACCACAAATGTCTGCTGCACAATCCTTGTAAAGTAGAATCGGGTTGCCCCATCACCAGCTATTCTTCTTCATTCAAAAGTAAAAAGGCTTGACTTAACAGATGCCTTAGTTACAAATCCATTTTGTCCAGAAAGACTACACAGGTCTAATTTGTTAATATCAGGCATGCTGTTCATGTTGATTACTCCTCAATTTAAGTAATCAACAATCCAGAAGCATGGGGCTCAGCATACAGCTCTCTGTTCAATAATTACTCCTGCTATCATGGATTGGAGTCACTGGAATCCGACTGTGGGAAAATTGTTCTTTGAGACCAGATTAACTTTTAATAAATAGCACAAGATAACTCAACATGGCTTGGAAAGTACTGTTTTCCTCATCTGAAATTAATATGAAAACACTTACAAACATCCATGATATTTCTCTTTAGGAAAGCCTTACCCTAACCTGGCAATTTTTATGTACACATTTCTGTAGAACAGCTTACCTGCTACCATTTTGCTTTTTATTTTTATTTTTTTAATTTTTTTTTTTATTTATGATAGGCACACAGTGAGAGAGAGAGAGGCAGAGACACAGGCAGAGGGAGAAGCAGGCTCCATGCACCGGGAGCCTGATGTGGGATTCGATCCCGGGTCTCCAGGATCGCGCCCTGGACCAAAGGCAGGCGCCAAACCGCTGCGCCACCCAGGGATCCCCCATTTTGCTTTTTGAGGCACGGTCAAGACTTTCATGGGAGGAACCGAAAAAATTGTCACAGTACTCCTAGAATCTTTAGTAAAATCACTGAGGCTAAAATTGGATAGATGGATAAAATAAGGGAGGAATTGCAGCAGTTAACCCCTTCAAATTCTTAATGTCCTTACATGGAAGACAACTAATTTGTACCTTCCATTTTTACTTTAGTGTTTTAAACCTTAGCTTCATAGCTCAAAAGCTCACTGCCCAGAACCAAAAAAAAAAAAAAAAAAAAAAAAAAAAAAAAAAAAAAAAAGACCAGTAGGCAGTAGATGTGTCCCTAAGCAAACAATATGGAAATGACAAAATTAAAGTGACAATTTCTAGCTCTTCTAGTTCATTTCAAATGCACACAATTTAGAGAGTTTCAGGAATCTGTAAAAAGGGTATGGTCAGGTTCTCTATCTCCAAAGCTTTATCAGGCTCACAGCTTGCAGAGAAGGTCTCCACATTCTCTGAGTCTGGAATAGCCCAACTGGCTCTTCCAGTCCTAGCTGACATCTCTGCACTTGAGCCAGATGCCCCGCTATTGTGCTGTCAACTGGCGACAATCAGAACAGTGTGGTCCAAAGGAAGACAGCTGCCCTATCGTTTTTTCACACATAAGGGTCTAAATTTTGGTGGAATCACAAGAGGAACTGCAGAAATTCACTTGAGTAAATACGACACAGGATTTAGCAGCAAGCAGCCTGCCTCATTGCTGCTTACTTTAGAAGTAAGAATGCGTAGGGGCGCCGGGCTGGCTCAGTCTGAAGAGCATGCGACTCGGGGTCGTGAATGCAAGCTCCATGTTGGGTGTAGAGATTACTTAAATAAAAAACTTAGAGGGGATCCCTGGGTAGCTCAGCGGTTTAGTGTCTGCCTTTGGCCCAAGGTGTGATCCTGGAGTCCTGGGATCAAGTCCCACATCAGGCTCCCTGTATGGAGCCTCCTTCTCCCTCTGCCTGTGTCTCTGCCTCTCTCTCTGTGTCTCTCATGAATAAATAAAACCTTAACAACAACAACAAAAATTTAGGAAAAAAAAAACTTAGGAAAAATGTATATATGCAAGTTAGGAGACAGAAGTCAAGCAGGGGTGAAAAACCAATTTTGACTCCTAGATTGTTCTCCTTCCCATCCCCACAGAAACCAAAACCAGCACACCTTTCCCACTGACACAAGATTGGCCCTCCCTCCCCATTGTGATGTAGCTATGAGTCAGGTCTAGCTAGGAGCCCGGCCTTGTGTTTTTCTTTCCCTTAAGTTGGCGAAGATGACCTTACGATCCACCATAAGGCAGAAAAAGAAAGTATGGTTAATGTAAACAATGGAAGTTTGTTTTCTAATGTGAAAGGTGGAAACTGGAAAGATGAAACTGCTTTATCCACAGAGTCTGCAAGCCCTCTGTTTTGTCAGCAGACGGCAGCATTGCCTGCGAATTGGGAGACGATTTACAGTGGGGCGCCCAGACCTCCTCCCCTCTGACAAATGCCCTCCCGTCACCTCACACACCACCTTCCCCCAACCCAAAGAATTTCCCCAGGGTCTGAGAGTTGACAAACAAGGAATCGCGTGTTGCCAAAAGATGAAATCTAATTTTACGACATCAGATAAAACTATTTGAAGGTGCCCAGGTGTGCAGCACTTTGTTTTCCAAGCAAGGTAACAGATGTGACTTCACAAAGCTTCTCTAATGTAGCTCGCAGTGAGTGATTTGCTTCTGGAGGCTGTGGGAATCAAACATCAGTTTCTAATTTTTCTTAAAGACTTTTTTTTTTTTTTTTTAATTTACTGATTTGAGAGAGAGCATGCTTGAGCACCAGTGAAGGGGGAGGAGCAGAGGGAGAGGGACAAGCAGTCTCCCCGCCAAGCAGGGAGCCTGACGTGGGGCTCGATCCCGGGACCCCAAGATCATGACCTGAGCAGAAGTCAGATGTGTCACGGACTGAGCCACCCAGACGCCCCTCTTAAAGACCATCTTGTACAAATCCTGTTATAGTGCCATATTTGGGAAGTTTGGGAGAAGAAATGGGGTGAAATTTTACAATCACACGTGGAGATGGTTTTAATAGCAAGAGTCAAAGTGCTGGCTTTTTTATTGTCAAAAAAAAAAAGAGAGCACATTATCTGTAATGAAAAATTCTGGAAAGCCTTTGAGGAAAAATAAAAATATTTTAAAAATTATAATTAGGAGTACCTATTTTTTATTATTTTATTATAAAATGGGCATCTTTATTGCCCAGATGAAGACATCTTCATAAAATCTAAAGAGGTCTATGAAATTGAAAACGTTTAAGAGCTTGACAGACAAGTAAGGTTGCTCATGTATCTAAATTCCTCCTGTGGAAAATAGACACTAGAGAAAGGTAGGAGAAATTAAAACAAAGAGAACTTCTACGCCAACTTGGCCCAATTCCAGAAAATGCCACAATAGGGGACAGGCTGAGGGCAGGCAAGGCCTCGGGGCTCTTGCCCTCTCTGAGCTCAATAGTCAGGCTTCCCGGGATCACTGTGTGGGTCTGAAGAGCCGTTGGCACAGCCACGAAATGAAAATCTGGAAGGTGGAAGGTGAACAGCCCCTATGGCTCCTTCCACCTGGCTGTAGTCACTGGATGAGGCATAGCTTTATTAGCTCAGTAATACAGAGGTCATCACTGGTTAGAGAATGAGAGAAAAGAAAGGAAAACCTTCTGGAATTCAGGGCTCAGCCAGAAAGCAAATGACCATTCCCAGCACCATTCATAAAAGTCTTAGAAAAGCAGAGAACCTTCCCAGGTGGCTCTATGGACATCGTAGCTCAAATATGCCCCTGTTGGTGATGGTACCAAATAAAGATTCAAGGACAGCAGCCCAAGCAGGGAAAGGAGGGTGCAGTGGCAGGAAGAGGAAGCATGTATCACTCCATGCGCAGCTGAGGAGGAGAAAACACAGGGCAGGCCAGGCTGGAGGAGACAGATGACAGGGCACCAAGTGAGGGAGGGCATGAACTATTCAACCACCAGCAGCTCCTCCAGATGGTGGGGGTGCCTCATTAGAAGGAACCAGGAGGGCTGCCCCTTGATTGGCAGCCCCCAGGAACAATTCTCCTGAGCTGGCACACTTCCGCAAGAAGACGGGCCCTCCTCTTTCTTTGGTTGTCTGATGTGACTTGAGGCAGAACTACCCAGTCGCGGGCCACCAGGCTGGCCTTGAGGTGAATCATGTCTGAGGACGTGAATGGAAGGTGACTGTCCTGCCCAGACACATAGCTGCTGGGCTGCCCCCCTCTGCAGCCATCCTGTCTGTAGGTCTCTAGCCCCTGCGGCAGGCAGGACTCGCATTTCCTTCTAGCCACCATCCTGGTTTTGCAGGGAAAACAAGCCAGGATTGACAGTGTGGCTAGGGAGACACAGAAAAGAGGTGTTTCCAGGGCCACAGTGCAGCCACAGCCCTCGCGCAGGCCCTGCAGGCGACAGCCGGCCCCAGGGCCCCAACACTGCCCTGGGGCTTTCCTCAGGCTGCCCTGGGCTGCAGCTTCTCGGCTCTGATGGGCAGAGAAGGTAGAGCCGACCGTGCTAGCACTAGCGATCCCCCAAAGACACCTGGATACCTCCCTAAATCCTGAGCGAGAGGGCTCCCAGAGCAGGGCTCGCCGGTCCAGGCAGCCTGACTGCTTGTCTGTGGCCTGGGCAGCCACTGCCGCTGCCGTCCTAACGTCCCTTCCATCCGCAAGGCGTCCACACAGACATTGAAGTTAAGCCAGCACAGCCAGTGCCCGGGTTTCCCAAGTTTCGTCTGTCCTGTCTATGGAGAGAGTGAAGAGGGGCACAGAGAGAAGGGGGGACAGTGACAGATGACACAGACGTAGATGGCCTATTCCGAGGCACCACTCAGGCCTCTGATACCCCATCTAGCAGGTCTCCCGCATTCCCTCGCAACCCTCCTGGATTTGCGGTGCCTCGCACTTGATGCCCCCGGGGGAAGCCCCCCATGTACCATTCCCAAGCCCATCAGCTCCCACCCCTATACTCATTCCTGTCTCTGCACCTGCCCAGAGCTTGCAGGGAAACGGCAGCGCTTGTGTGCAGGGCTGCAGACACGTTCCCACCCTTCCACCGGTTGCCCAAAACAAGCCTGCTAATGCTAATCTACCCCCTCACTTGCAGCTCAACAGCTTTTCTTCTTAAGCCCCTGATAATGGTTTTACTAAAATCCCCTTTTGATGGAAAAAAATCCCAGCTGGACATTTCAGGCCTCAGCACAATGTACAAGGCTGCAGGTCCCTTTCCCTACCTCACAAAGGCCTCTAATCAAGTGGAAAATGTGCTGGAGGCCAGAGGTTTGGGTCTGCAATTATTTTTTAAGGGATTACTAGAGAAGAATAGGGAACAGCAAAGACCCCCCCCTTTGTTTTCCATTTGGTCCTGCTTTTAGACATACTGAACCAGTGGCAGCGTCCAGTTCCCCAAGCACGAGAGCCCCATGTCTCCCTTCCCTGGTGGAAGGGTGTCATCTCTGGACACCATCACTTCAGAAAGATTTAGGGAGTTTGGAAGCAATATGCAGGTCCTAGTCTGACCCCATTTAAGCCCTCATTTATAAAACCACCATCGAACAGGATCTCGTGTGTGAGGAGAGCACTCATTCATTAACCTCTAACCCCTACTCTGTCTGCAGAGGGGAGAGTTCACACCATGTCCATACACTATTAAGATTGGGAGCATTCACGAGGGCTTCCCAGGCTTTGGAGGGCAAGAGGTCATGTTCCCAATCTTGCCAGATATCCTTCTTCTTATTTATATACATTGACCCTTCCCCTTAACATGAAGCCCTGATGTGAACCATGGATAAAAATATAAAACCCTAACCAGTCTTAGTAGCCTATTCAAAAATGTACACTATGGAAGGGAGTTGTCTCCTCTGTATATTGTCGTTGATACATAAATGCTCGTTAAGGACTAATCAATAAATGAACGTTTCAGGTTGGCCCTCCATTCTCCTCATTCTGTTTCAGCACAGAGAGACTGCTCATCCTTCTAAACCGAGCTGGTTAGTGATGTATGCAAATACCCAGTAAAAAGGAAATTATTACAAACTCCTAAACTCATTCTGGGATGATCAAGGATTAGGCTGTCCAGTGCTGAAAGTTAGAAGTCAGCACATATTGCAAAATAAATGCCAGGCTGAGTAATAATTCTCAGGTCCTTTCTTCAAAGTCCCTAAAATGTCTTTGGTCAAAAAACGAAAACCAAAAACCAACCCTGTCTGGTTTTGTCAGTAGAAATGCCTTCCTGATCTAGTTTACCTTACTGATTTTTCAGTTCTCCCTCAGAAAAGCCCAAAACAGGTGAGAACCAGATGGATAAGAGCACAATTATTACATTTAATATCTTACATTTACTACTGCATACTAACACCACATTCATACTTTATATTGGCCTTCATGCTTCATTGGGGTGGGTGTTGCAGGAAAAGGGGGCCATACAATTTTCCTAAAGAAAGCAAGTAAGGGTGGCCCCTCTGGAGTCCTCTCCCCAGATAATGATAGCCAGCCTTGTTGAATCACTTCTGCTGGTTATCAAGGTGTTGTGACAGTCTTCTCCAGGAGTGAATAATTTTCACCCTACTTTTGAAGCAGATGAACTTGTTTATTAGCAAGATGAAGTGATACACTCAAGGGCATCAGAGGGGACAGTGGACTAGATCTAAAGAGTCTAAGGGGGCCTGATTCCTTAAATAAGGAGCAAATCATGAGATAAGTCTGCCCTGCAGGAAAAGTTTGTTCCAAACCTTCCTCTCCCAGATACACTTCCTGAATCATTACCCAGGATGTCCATTTGCTTCTTTGCTTGGCTTATCAGCATTATTTTATTTTGTCTTACTTATTTGTTCTATTTTTTTGAGAGAGGGAGGGGGAGGGGCGGCAGAGAGAGAATCTTAAGCAGGCTCGATGCCCAGCACAGAGCTCGATCTGATGACCCCAATATCATGACCTGAACTGAAATCAAGAGTCGGACGCTTAAGTGACTGAGTCACCCAGGTGTCCCAGCATCATCTTAATACTCATAATTATTCTTATACTTCTCCCGTCTTTTAACATACTGTATCTAGCAGAGTATCAATTATTTTAGAAGTCATTCTTCCTACCAAAACCAGTTTAGGGAAGAGTAAATTAGCAATTTGAAAAAACAATAATTTGATAAAACAGTGATGATGATGCACTTCAGATTCTTCAGGGCAGTTGACTATTTTAGTACATTGGGAGGTAAACATCTTTCAGGCTCTCATTAGATCACAAAGGTATGTAAAAACCAACCTAAGACCAACTTTCTTAATTTTCCACTCAAAAATCAAGATTACCATAATTAGAATTAAGAAGTACAAAGTATGGGCTTTCAGATTAAAAGAAAAATTTTCTTTAATGACTTAAGAGAGAAGAAAATTATATCTTGAGGTTGAAATGTTATCGGTCCAAAGTTCATTGTGTCTAGCGGGCATATCTAAAATAGTTCGGAAATGGGGTGCCTGGGTGGCTCAGTGGTTTAGCGCCTGCCTTTGGCCCAGGGCATGATCCTGGAGTCCCGGGATTGAGTCCCACGTCGGGTTCCCTGCATGGAGCCTGCTTCTCCCTCTGCCTGTGTCTTTGCCTCTCTCTCTCTCTGTGTCTCTCATGAACAAATAAATAAAATCTTTAAAAATAAATAAATAAAATAGTTGGGAACTACCCTTGAATCCATGGAGAAGAGAGAAAATATTCTTCAGATTGTACCAGGCAGGGTAACCTACAGAGAGAAAAGGAGCCTTTCTTCTCTACAGTGTCTTCTCTAGCTCCTCTCATGCTCTTAATAACTGAGGTCTACACCTAACTTCTGCTCAGATCACCTGTGTTGTACTGCTTCATATTTCCAAAATTCTCCCTGTTCACTCATTTCCATCATTATGGGCACACTCATCATCTGGCTCCCCCAACTCTCAAAACCACCACTTCTACGCCTACAATCTCGACTCAGCCACTGAAGACCCTGCCTGGGAATCGTGGTGCACTTGACTCTGGCTTCCTCTACTTGCCCTGCTCTGCCCCAGAACCTCCCAACAGCTATGGAACTTTCCAGAATCATCCAGAGTGGTGGTGGCATTCCCTACACCACAGTTTTAAATATTATTTTTACTAAAGCATGCCTGCCTATTTAAGGCTATTCTTCAAAGGGATACATAAATCCTTATATAAAAAAAAATACCATCCAGAAAGAGAAACATTTAGATGACAAAGCAAAGCCACCCTTCAGTCCCTCATCGAATGCCACTTTCCTCCCCTGGGAGGTCCCAGGTGACAGAGAGGGCTGTATCCTTCTGGACCCAATTCCAGCCTTCAGAGTTCAAAGTTGCCAACAGCAGCGAGGTGACAAATGCCCCAAATTTGGATCTGATAGAGAATCATATCCTTGTGTAACATCTTGAAATTAACCTCTTGCCAGCCTATGCGAAGCCCCCAAAGGGTCTATGGTAATCAGGCAACATAAAAAATATCTCTCCCCTGGTCTCCAGCTTAAGAATCTCTTAAAAAGTTCCTCCCTGGGAACTATTATGAGTTTATCTACATAGTGCTGACAGGCAAGTGGCAGGACTGATAAAGCTTGTGCTTGGCTTTATCAGTTATAGAGCTAAAACTACTTTAAGACCCTATAAAAATGCTAACAAATATTCCATCTGACCAACCCACAGAACAGTCATTCACAATCACAAGATCCTGCTGGTTTATTGGGATTAATTGCTCACTAATAGTTAAAATGCTAGAATTTATGAATGACTTTTCAGAAATCCAAATCAGTGTGGATTCAAAGCTATCTTTCACTCAGGAAATATTTATTTGGGAGCTACTACTGGCCAAGATCCTGCACCCAGGGCTCAAGATACAGAGTAATGCCTTACGCTCCCTGGTATGGAGGTCTGCTTTCTTGAGTGGGAGAGAAAGAAGTGGAGTTTCACTGGAAACTGCTCCTAACCCACAGCCTGATTTATCTGTGCCGCAGCCTATAATCTGGATATGCCCATGGGAGTGTGCCTCATGTGTGTTTTAGAGAAAAAAAAGCAGAAAGTTGGAGTTGCTGCTTTACAGAGTTCCCAGTGCAGGAGGAACCAGCCAGTGGATGATAAGGACAGGGACTGAGATGTGTGTACAGACGACACTAAATTCCTTCCAACTTTCCCCAAGGAGTGACCTCCGGGTCCCACTCGCACCAGACCCACTCCCCTTGGGTCTCTCCCCTCCTGGCACTGCCCTCTGTGTCAGTTTCACCTTGATTTTCCAGGGACCCAAGTACAGAGTGAGAGGCCGCAGAAGCCGCCAGGGCCTACACTGCCCCCTGCCCCTGGGCTCTGGAACCGCCACCGGCCTCTGGCTCAGGTCATCTTAGCCCGCCTGGCCTTTACTGGCGGAGCACAAGCTGAAAAAAGTCTCCAAGGGAGGCCAAGCCAAGCCAGGTCCTTGATTTAAATGACTATTTGAATTATTCTCTGCTTCATCTCCGGTAATTTTGTTTTATTACAGAAAGGGTTTGTGAGAAGAGAGGAAATATTTAAGGTTTCCTCCTGCTGTTCAAAGCTAGTTAAATGTAAACAGAAAAAAACCTGTTGGGCTGTGAGGAGGCATTGTGCACAATTTGTCATGTGCGTCTGGGAGCGGACGCAAACACACATGCCCAAAGCCTCCACAAGCAAGGGGACGTTCCCCTGAGCTGCTTTCTTTTTTTTTTTTTTTCCTGAGCTGCTTTCTTAGGATAAGACTTTCTCTACTGAAGACCCTGTGGAGGGAGGAAGTCCAGAGTTTGTGCCCAACCTGCATACCACTTTATTTATTATGTTATTTATTTATTATTTTAAGATGGATTTATTTATTTGAGTGTGAGCAGGAGAAGAGGAGGAGGGAGAGAGAATTCCAAGCAGAGGGCAGAGCCCCTCCTGAGGCTCAATCTCACAACCCTGAGATCATGACCTGAGCTGAAATCAAGAGTTGGATGCTCAACCACCCAGGCACCCTTCTTAATATTTTTCATTTTAAAGTTTTTTTTTTTTTTTTTTTTTTTTTTTTAAGTAATCTCATGCCCAACATGAGGCTCAAACTCATGACCCGGAGATCAAGAGTTGCATGCTCTACTGACTGAGCCAGCCAGGTGCCACCCTCAAATGCACACCACTTTGTAATAATTCCCCAGGGTGGAAGCACAGACAGTTCCCCAAGATACTCCCACGGAGATGGTAACCCTGTCTGTGCTCTTCCACCAATGGGCAACTGGAAACTGACCTCATACTCCCCACTCACTATTTTCCTTCCCGCTAACCACCAGGTACCTCCGCAAGCTCCCACGACTGTCAGCTCCAGATGCTGACACATAGTATGGATGGCAGCCAAATTCAACTCCAGCAGCAAGGACCACAGTGTGCCAGGTGGTGGGGGTGGTGGGAAGGAGTGTGTGTGTGTGTGTGTGTGTGTGTGAAATTCAGGTCCCAGAGAGCCCTTGCATGGAGCCTGCTTCTCCCTCTGCCTGTGTCTCTGCCTCTCTGTTTCTGTCTCTCATGAATAAATAAATAAATATTTTTTTAAAAATTATTTATTCATTAGACACACAGAGAGGCAGAGACACAGGCAGAGGGAGAAGCAGGCCCCGTGCAGGGATCCCAATATGGGACTCAATCCCAGGACTCTGGGATCACGCCCTGAGCCAAAGGCAGATAAATGCTCAACTACTGGGATCCCTGGGTGGCGCAGCGGTTTAGCGCCTGCCTTTGGCCCAGGGCGCGATCCTGGAGACCTGGGATCGAATCCCACGTCGGGCTCCCGGTGCATGGAGCCTGCTTCTCCCTCTGCCTGTGTCTCTGCCTCTCTCTCTCTGTGTGTGACTATCATAAATAAATAAAAATTAAAAAAAAAAAAAGATGCTCAACTACTGAGCCACCCAGGCGGCCCAATAAATAAAATCTTAAAAAAAAAAAAAAAAAAAGAAAGAAAGAAAGGTCTCTGCTAATGGCTGGAATGTTCAGGGCCAGAGATAAGTGGATAGGAAGGTAGATGGATGGATGGATGGATGGATGATAGATAAAAATACTTTCTTTTTGTTCAACTCTTAATCAGCATCTCCTGAGAAACTGAAGTACTTCTATCTCAAAGTGGAATAAAGTAACCCCAGAGAGCAAAGGATAAAGCTGTGGGGGATCTTTATTTTTGTTTTATTTTAAATCTTTTTTTTAAGATTTTTATTTATTTATTCATGAGAGAGAGAGAGAGAGAGAGGCAGAGACACAGGCAGAGGGGGGAGAAGCAGGCTCCATGCAGGGAGCCCGACTTGGGACTTGATCCTGGGTCTCCAGGATCCCGCCCTGGACTGAAGGCGGCACTAAACTGCTGTGCCACCAGGGCTGCCCTGCTTATGTTTGTTTGAACAGATTTTTAAGGGCAAATACAGATAATCAGAGATATTATTGATACTGCTGTGCTTAGAAGTTGTGTTTAGATCTTTCTCATCTAGTTCAGAAGCAATTTGTTTGTCGTTACGGCCAAAAGTACTTTTGAAATATGCTATTAAGTTCATCAAAGATGACTTGTAAAGAAGACCCCTGGCTTTTCCAGTAAATTCCTACCAAAATCTTACCGACAAGCATAATAATGCTCACATTAGGACTAAAATGGTCATCAGGACACCAGGAGCTGTGGCCAGATTACATCTGAAGTAAGGTAGGACCCTACTGGCTGTGTCTCCAAAGTTTTCTGCCCACATCCAACCATGAAAGCATGCATGTGGGAGGATTGCCTTCATGTGGCCTTATTATCACCAATGCTGTGGGACCTCCAAGGTCTCAAGTTTTAGATGCCTCAGAAGAAAGTTTTTTTGTTTTGTTTTGTTTTAAAGATCTTATTTGAGAGAGAGAGAGAGAGAGGGAGAGAGGGAGAGAGAGCATGTGAGTGCACGAGTCAGGGCAGGGGCAAAGGGAGAGGGAGAAGCAGACTCCCTGCTGCTGCTGAGCAGAGAGCTGGACACGGAACTCCATCCCAGGACTTTGGATCATGACCTGAGCCGAAGGTAGATGCCTAACCCCCTGAGCCAGCCAGCCCCCCAGAAGAAGGTTCTGAAGACTCCTTTGGCTGACTAGTCGGGATGGCCCTCATCAGCTCCCAGTGGACTCACTGTACCTGCCTCCCAGGGCACCTCTTCTGTCACCAGCCTTAACTTGCTCCAGCTTCTCCCACATACCTCTGTTTCTTCAGGTGTGGTCTCGGGATGACCTGTGGAAGAATCACCTGGGTGCTTGGCAAAAATGCATTTTCCAGGGGGAAGGATGTGAAATCTCCCTATTCTATCCCAGAGGTTTCTTCCTGTAATTTGATCATATTGCTTGCTATCTGTTGCATCAAGAGTCCAGTCCCAAATTCTTGCTCTAGAACCATAAGCCTGCAGGGTCTCCAGTGACTCCTCAAGATCCATCTCCTGCCACTTCTCATCCTTCCAATCCCAGCCTCCTATGCTGGTCATATGCAATTTTCACTCTTTTGTGCCCGTACTATATCCCCAGGCCTATAATGTGCTTCCCTCCCAGCTTGATTGGAGAACTCTTTCTCACCCCTCAAGGCCTGGCTCAATCGAACTTTGTAGAACTTTCCATTATTTTCTCCTATGTGTCCCCACAACATGTTGTAGGAGGCTCTGGTTTTAGGGCTTCTGGCACTGTCTTATAATACTGTCTTATAATATCTTCCCTGCCTCCCCCCTCTCCTTAGAAGGATCTCCTAGTTGTGGGTGGTTGGGGTGGCATTGAACTGACCGGCATGAAAGTATGTGTTGAGTTTCTACTAGGTGCCCAGCTTTGTGAGAGGGGCTGAGGATATGGCAACGAACCAAGTTTGGTGCCACTCACAAGCTCACAGCCTCGTGGGGAAAAGAAACAATTAGGAAGTAATTACCATAATGGGGGATGAATGTTTTGATAGGAAAAGTACCTAAAACAGGTTGAGCGGTGAAGGATCCAAATCAAAAGGATCTAACCTGCCCTTGGAGTCAGAGACTGCTTCCCAGACAGCCAGGACTTTGCTTTTCTAGCTGTTGGTTGCACACTGGGAGGTCCCAAACACATTTTCTTATGTGTGATTTGAATGAGGATGATCCTGAAATAGTTGATCCAGACCCACAGGCCCAACTATCTCTCATCAGCAGACATCTCAACCCAGCACATCTAAAACTAAACATCTTCCTTTTCAAACCTACTCTACCTGCCCAAATAATCTACAGCTTCCATAAAAAGCTCCCCCTGGTTGGCCAAACAATAAGCCTTGGAGTTATGTATGATTTCTCTTGCTCTCTTATTAAACCCTATGCCCAACCAGAGCATCTCAGCCCATCAATACTACTTTCTAGATTTCACATGTTTTTTGCCCCCCTCCATTCCTACTACTAGCTCTGCCTTAAATCAATCCTTATCATTTGTAACTTTGACTCAATTTCAATCAAGTCGGTGATTTTTCAAATGTGGAAATCTGATTTTATCACTTTCTCAGTCACAATTCTCCAATGACTCTTGCCTATAGGTTAAAATCTAAAGTCTGTCACACATCAGCCAGAACCCTTGGCAATCAGCCCTGCCTTTCCTCTCTACTGCCGCCTCCCCTTAACCTGCATATGCCAGCAGCCCTGCACCCCTGAAGCTTCCTTCCAACCTCTCCTGCCCTCCTCCAGAAATGGGGAAGGACCCCTGGATTTAGGGGTCCAGTGCAAAGGATTCTTGGAAGTACCTGATGGCCTGCGACTTAAGGACAGTTCACGGTGCCTGGTGTCAAAAATGCCAAAAGTATAATGAATACTGTTTTGCTCAGATGAAAATGTTCCTGACTTTCAAAAGGCACATTGTTTGCATTAAAATGTTTCCTGTGTCAGGTTGTAAAAGGCGCAGGAGGAAACTTTTTGGGATGATGAAAGGTTCTGTATCTTGACTGTGGTCGTGATTTCATGGGATTTATATCTGTCAAAACTCACCATATTGTATACCTTATTATTTTTTAAAAGATTTTATTTATTTATTTGACAGAAAGAGAGCACGAGCAGGGCGAGAGAGTCAGGGAGAAGGAGAAGCAGACTCCTCACAGAGCAGAGAACCTGACACAGGGCTCAATCCCAGGGCCCCGGGACCATGACCTGAGCTGAAGGCAGATGCTCAACTGAATGAGCCACCCAGGTGCCCCTATATTGTATATTTTAAATGAGTGAAATTTGTTCTACACGAATTGTATCTCAGTACAGTTGTTATAAAATTTGTTCCCTCCATCAAAACTAACTGTTTCATGAATGATCATACTGTTACCTTGAAATGCTCTATCCCAGGACACCTGGGTGGCTCAGTTGGTTAGGTGTCTGGCTCCACACTCAGTGCAGAGTCTGCTTGGATTGTCTCTACTCCTCTGCCCCTCCCCATGCTCATGCTCTCTCTCTCAAATAAATGAATGAGGTCTTGAAAAAAAAATTAAGTCCTCATTGAATTAAAAGGAAAATAAAATAAAATGCTCTATCCTGCCTACCTGCCTGTAAATCTTCTTTCATCTTCACTACTTCATGAAGCCTTTCCTGACTCCCCCAGGCAAACTTAGGTGTTATTTCTTCTGTCGCCTTCAGTTTTGGTCATCCCTCCCCATCTTTGATGGTGAGGCCTCTGAAATCCCCTTGGTAGAAGAATTTCCAGTTATGGAATTTATAGAAATGCCAGGCTCAGAGTGGTGAGGTCTCAAGTAACCACATTACAGAACTGTCTTCATTTTGGTGACCCCTACATTCAGGGAAGCGCCTGGTGTGTCGCAGGTGTTCAGTAAGTATCTGAGGAACACGTGAAGGAGAAGGTACATACTTGTACACAAGGCTCAAGTGAGTCTGACTTGAAGGAGGTAGATGAAGCTCTTAGTTATGACCATAAATGGAATAGGGATGATCTCGCATGAACCTTACTAGTGAGAAATCTATTCAGAGCCCAGATTTATTAATAAGTCACTCTTTGATAACTGCAATATCTCTGCCCCATGGTAACCATTTCAAAGTTTAATTAGAATATTTCAAGTATCTTTTTAAAAGTTTATGCAATTGATGAGGTATGTTATTAAGCTTTGCTGATCAAAAAGTAAGCGTCTCACAACTACTGCCATAAAAAACATGCTTTTGGAGATATACACAAGTATATATAAAAATCTAAGATATTTACAAGATTCAAAAACAGTTAATGAAGAACTGTTCAGTCATAGCAATGACCAATTATTAGTAATGAAGGACTGTCACACGAGATTTCAGAGACCTCACCATGAAGGATGACAAGGATGACAACAATGGCATATCTAGTTTGCCACTGTCTCAAAGGGATCTCTCACTCGAGATTCAGCAGACAGGGGAAGAGGAGCCGCTGTGACAATGCTGGCATCTGTACTTGCCCCTGGCGCCACCACTCCCCCATACCCCCGGCCCCGGGCATCACCACAACCACTCTGGAGACCACCGGAGGAGTAAACATCAAGAGACAGAGGAGAATTAATACCATTTGGTCTCCATGACCATATCATCAAAAATTTATCGAATGTTTAGTGTATGCTCCAACTAAAATAGGCAAAATAGTCAAGAACCTTGGGTTCTATTCTGCTTTGCTCATTCAGTCCCTGGCCTAGCTTGATTGACCTTCCCTTGTTTCTTTTTTTTTTTTTTCACTTGAAAAACCTGAAAAATATTATACATAACCCTTGCCATTAGGAAATCCAGGAAAGACTATAAGAGTGAAAATACAGTGCAATTCAACAAGGATGCATTGCAGGTGTAGAGCATGCAGGTGTAGGGCATGCAGCTGGTGCCCCCGCCCCCAGGCCCCCCACTTCAGGGCATAGGAGCCCACCTTTCAACTGGACATTGCTTAGCAAAGCCCTCTTTGCTCTTCCTAGTAGGACTTAAGCACTGGGAAGCAAAGCTCCCTGGGACACCCTCAGCCAATGACAGAGAGGGCTCAACCTCAAAGGGCCCAATGGTAACCAGCTCAGTGGCCCACCTGTTACTGGCCACCTTCCCTTCGCCGCCTCACTCTCCCACTGCCTGACCACTGGTTCTCTCACCACGCGAACAATCTACACAAACCATCACTACCTTTCCTCAACTTAGAAAGAAAAGAAAAATGAAAAGGAGAAAAATGAGAAGGCAAGACAGAGACAGGATGAGTCAGGCTATCTCATTACTTTGACTTACAGACACGGTCTCCATAAATACATACACATATGCACATAAAGACAACATCGATTCTGTTAGCACACATAAAGATGCACCTTTTTTTTCTTCTTCTGTTCCACAGTTCTGTAGGAATTTTACTGTGTTCTTTATCCCTCACCCTTATGAAGATGTTTTTTAAGATTATTATGATTATGGTATTAAAGGTAATTATTCTAGGTTATTCTTAATGTCTCAGGGCTATACTTTGTACTGCCCAGCCCAAAGTCAACTCAGGGAAGCACATTTTAATTATAGAAATATATGTATGTTTATATATACATGCATATGTACATACATGTATATGTGTATGGATATATATACACATAAAATGATGACATATATATATAATGATTATACATCTTTCTGAGAGAGCAAACTAAGATTACACAGTGATAGCCGGACACACAAGAAATTCACAACCCCTCAAAGAAAAGATGTCTGGATGGCTTGCCTAGCAATTCCCCACTGAGATATAAGACTGTCCCTATGTTTCCTCCCCTGTTCCTTCCCTGAAACACTTGCAGTCACTTGACAAATCATTATCATTCATTAATAATGTTTCCTGAGTGCCCATATGTGAAAGAAATCCACTGCACACTTCACAGTTACAATTCCCTTCCCCACAGAGCTTTTGTTTTAATGGAAACTATAGAATATGTATGTCTTCCTCTCACATATTCTGTTTGGGTTTGTTGTTGTTTCCTGTCTTTCTCTCTTCTCTCTCTCTGGTCCAGAGGAATGATTTCCTGGTTTACAATCTAAGCTGGATCGGGGACCTGGGTGGCTCAGCGGGTGAGCATCTACCTTTGGCTCAGGTCATGATCCCAGGACCCTGAGATCGAGTCCCACATCAGGCTCTTCACAGGGAGCCTGCTTCTCCATCTCCCTACATCTCTGCCTCTCTCTGTGTCTCTCATGAATAAATAAATAAAATCTTAAAAAACCCACAATCTAAGCTGGATCATTTCACTTCCACGAGTCAGGGAACCTTTTGTGAACATACAAGAGGACGGGGGATAAGGGGTGTAAGGAAGCAGAGCAGAGGTGAAGGGAACCGGCTAGCAGTGATGGCTGCCCCTCCTCAGCACGGAGGAAGCTTCCTGGTGGCAGGCCATCATAGGCAGGGGTCAAGGAAGAATCACTGGTGCAGAAAGAGCATACATCAAAGAGGCCAAACTGATAACAAGAAACGACTGTCTCATCATCACACCTTACATTGCCTTTTCTCAAATTACCTTGTCAGCTTGAGGGGACCCAACTCTCCTGGTCCCCATTTCAGAGCTGCAGATACTGGTTTCTGCACTACACAGCTTAAGAAGTCAGGAGAGGTGGAACCTCATTCTCTCTTCCACAACTCTCTACTAGGTCTCCCTTAGTCCAGCCAGGATGGTTGAGGTGTTAGAGAACTTTACCTCTTTTGATTGTTCTAAAAACTGCTGCCAGTGCCCAAGAACCCTCTCTCTGTAACCCAAAGGACCTTCTGGCTTGGACTCTAGTAGAAGGGTCCCAAGGCGTGAGCTTGCCTATATGCTGAACCTGGCTTACTTGGCCTTTTGGTGTAGAGACCCTTCCTTAAAACACGAGAGTATCATTCAGTGATGTAGACAGTTTGATGGGCAGACCTGATAGTGCATCAGAAAGATCTAGAGCAAAAAAATAAAATAAAAATAGAAAGATCTAGAGATGGTGATGATCTAGTCCAGTGGTTTTAAACTTTTTTTTTTAAGAACTACAACTTTTTTTTTTTTACTAAAATTGTATGCTGAAACACATGAAATAAAAACATTTATGCAGGTGAAACTTGGGAAAGGGAAAGGATCTCCACACTAGCCCCTTAGTAAGAACTATCTCAAGAACCACCTGTCCAGCCTGGCCCATCCATCTTATAGGCAACAGAATGGGTGCACAGAGAAGTCAGGCAAATGGCCCAGGGTTGCAGAATTAGGGACCAATCAACTTTCTAGATGCTTAATCTCTTGCTCTTTCTATACAGTATTCTGTCTTGGAGAATTTTCTGAGCCTACAAAACTGCACGTGGCACTATTAAGCTACAAAAATTACTGACTCAATGCTTTCATTCAAGAATCACTCCTGTTCACATCCTCTGAATAAGAAGTTTGGAGTTCTTTGTGCCACATTAACTCTGATTGGTAACTCTGAATTCCCTGCTGGCAGAAGTAATACAGGTCAGATTCTATTAAACACATATCACTACAATAAAAAAAATTAGAATCCAGCTCATAGTCTACAAACTTCAGGAAGATTTAATCAGCAAAAGTTTAGTGCTGTATCACCAAGGAATTTGGATAGTGTTTTTGATGTTACTGTAAAAAGACTGCCTATGGAGGCACCTGGGTGGCTCAGTCAGTGAAGCATCTGACTCTTGATTTCTGCTCAGGTCATGATGTCAGGGTCATGACACTGAGCTCCACATCAGGCTCTGTGCTGAGCATGGCGCCTGCTTGGGATTTTCTCTCCCTCTGCGCCTCTTCCTGCTTGCTTGCACGAGCTCTTTCTCGAAATAAATAAAATCTTAAAAAAAAAAAAAGGATTTTTGTCTATAGTGTGTGTGTGTGTGTGTGTGTGTGTGTGTGTATTGACCTCGTGGTGATAGATCCAATAATTCAGACAACAGATGGCTTCCAAGTACCTCACCATAAAAGTGGCTGCATATTACACAACTCAACACTGAAACACCCCTCCCCGAGACCCCCTCACTTCATTCAGTTTTCCTAGGTAGTCAGGCAATTTGCTACCCTGGCATAAGAAGAAAAAAAACTGTCGGCACTCCCAAGGCCCACCCATGGCCTCAATGGGACCCCTTTGGGAGTGGAGTCTCCAGCCCAGCTTCATTGGGAAGGAGTCTTAGTTATTTACAAAACCAGAGTCCTAAAAACAAAACAAAACAAACAAACAAACAAACAAACCACAAAAAAACAGAATCCTTAAAGTAATTCTGTTCAAGACCCTTTAAAAGAAGGGAGGATAGGGGCTTCTGGGTGGCTCAGTGGTTGAGTATCTGCCTTCGGCTCAGATTGTGATCCTGGGGTCCTGGGATCGAGTCCTACATCGGGCGCCCCACCGGGAGCCTGCTTCTCCCTCTGCCTATGTCTCTGCCTCTTTCTGTCTCTCATGAAAAAAATAAATAAAATCTTTAAAAAAATTTTTTTAAGTAAAAGAAAGGAGGATAAGTAAGAATTCAAAACCAATGTATGTACATATTTGAAAAATTCAGGGACAGGATGGAAGTGTGCTTGGAAGTAGGAGGAGGCAGGGTATGAGAATGGAAGGCTGGCCTCTCTGCAAAAGAACCTGTGAGTACAGGCCCCGCTTACTCACTCC
This sequence comes from Canis aureus, assembly GCF_053574225.1. NCBI lineage: Eukaryota > Metazoa > Chordata > Mammalia > Carnivora > Canidae > Canis > Canis aureus. Next base: position 44,670,745 of record NC_135635.1, on the reverse strand, counting down.
TCTGCCCCTGAGGCTGGATGGGGGAGGGGTGACCTTAAAATTCAGAAAGGATTGATCTCCGAAGCAATGAAAAGGAGGCCATAAGGAATGAGGAAATTGTCGACATGGAGAATACATTCAAGGCCAAGATCCAAGTAAAACATCAAACTGGAAAGAAAAAAATAACAAAAACATTTGAGATGACAAAGCTGAAACTCTGTCTCTGGGATGTGGCTACTTGGGTTTCTCTCTCATGCCTGACAGCTAGGATCAGACCCCTGCCATTTCTAGACACGGAGTCTCTGACACGTAATGCCTCTGGTACAGATGAAACCCGCTCACTGTGCAAGTGATCTGGGCTGGGGACTAGGTGTGTGGGGCCAACTCACACCCTCTACTCGGGTTTCCCAGCCATTGGCTCGTATTTGAAACTTAGTAGTAGAACAGTTCATGCTAGGACACTCTCTGAACTCTGCTTGCCCTGGTGCTAGCATTCTGCCCTACAAAGGGAGGGCATTCTAAAAGCACTTTTTTTTCTAAAAGCATTTTTAAAAAGGCACGGGAAAGAAGATGAAACACTTGTAAAAGCTTTTGATAGCACTGAGTCATGCTCAGAGAAGCATACAAGTAGTCAGGGTACTGTATGTTCTGAAACACACACAATAACACTCTCAGTGGGTCAACTTCCCTATTACCTCGTGGGGCAGCAAGGCTGACTTACAGCTACCATCTAAGCTGAGGTTTCTGGAACTTTTAAATCCCTTTGCACTCAATATTGTTTTGGGGTGATTTACAGCTTCTGAAGAGAACCAAGCACTGAAGACAGAGCTGGGGTTTAAAGCTCAGTTATGTCAGGGATCCCTGGGTGGCTCAGCAGTTTGGTGCCTGCCTTCGGCTCAGGGCGTGGTCCCGGAGACCCGGGATTGGTCCCGTGTCGGGCTCCCTGCATGGGGCCTGCTTCTCCCTCTGCCTGTGTCTCTGGCTCTCTCTCTCTCTGTGTGTCTATCATGAATAAATAAATAAAATCTTAAAAAAAAACCACCTCAGTTATGTCAATTACTGGCTGCACAGCCCTGAACAAATTATCTAACCTCTGGCCCTCAGTTTCCTCATCTGTAAAATGGGAGTATTAAAACCTGCTTCATAGGGTTATAGTTGAGATCAGTGAAATGAGATGACGTATGCAAACCATCTACTACAGTGCCTGGTACATGGCAGATGCTTCGTGCATTCAACCAATATTAACTGACACCTTACTATTTGCCAGGCCTTATGCCAGGTAAGCAAAGACAGATGTAGTAACTGCCCTCTTGGAGCTTTCCATATGGCCACTTAGCCTATTGACTCAACAGTAGCACCTACTCTGAATTTCTTGTCTAGACTGATGAAGACTGATGGTAGCACATAGTTACAAAGATAAGAGAGATACAGACTCTGCTCCTCAGCTTCAATCTGACTGAGAAGGTAAGAGAACCATATCACTGGATGGCTCTGCTACTAATTATGTGACTTGGGCAATTCATACAACAATTTTGGAGCTCAGCTTCCTTGTAAGTAAAATAAGGAGGTTGGACTGGATGATTGGTTCTCAAACTTGACTGGCCATCAGAATCTCTGGAGGACCTTTTGGAAGTACAGACTCCAGGCCCCCACCCACACCCGCTGGTCAGAATCTTGAAGTGTGGGGCTCAGGGATCTATCACAGTTTTTAAAATGCCCCCATGTGGTCAAATGCAGACCTCTTGGTCTTGGCCCATCTGTAAGATGCCTTCTAACAGGAGTACAGTTCTGTGATACATCACTGTCACGGGAAGCGGAAGCGAACAGTGCCATGGAGGAGGCACCGAGTGCAGAACCAGGGTTAGGAGAAGGCAGACATCAGTGGGGTGGTGGCAGTGTGGATGTGAACTTGAGAGAGGCCATAGCCGAGGGCGAGAAACTGAACTTGCAGAGGCTGGGAAAGGAAAGAGTGTAGAGAAGGGAAGCCAAACATTGGGCCAGAGGACAGATGCTTGGATGGGAATAAATGGCTCAGAGGTTGGGAAGGCAGACTGAGACCAACTTGACTAATTATTTCATCCATCCATTTATCCATCCATCCATAATGTGACCTTATTTGGAAATAGGAAGTTAAAGTAAGGTCATTAGGTTGGGCCCTAATCCAATATGACCAGTGTGCTTATAACAAGGGGAAATTCAGGGACACCGGGGCGGGGTGGGGCTCAGCCAGGTAAGTGTCCGCCTTCAGCTCACGGTCCTGGGGCCCAGGCGCACATCGGGCTCCCTGCTCCGTGAGGAGCCTGCTTCTCCCTCTGCCCCTGCTGCTGCTCCTGCTCACGTGCTCTCATAAATAAAGTCTCTTAAAGGGGGCGGGGGAATTCAGACCGAAAGACACGCACGGAGAGAAGGCTATGTGCAGAGACACAGGGAGGCTGCTGTGTGAGGGTGGAGGAGTGGAATGCATCCCCAGACCCAGGACGCCAGAGACTGCTGCTAAACCACCAGCAGCTGGGACGGAGTCACAGAACAGATTCTGCCTCCCAGGCTGCAGCAGGACCATGGCTGCGGATGCCTTGATTTCAGACTCAAGAAGTGTGAGCCAAGAAATGTCCGCAGTTTTAAGTCCCCTCGTCTGTGGCACTTTGTTCCTGCAGCCCTAGGAAGTTAACACACGATGGAAGGGAAAGGAAATAGAGGCCAAAGAACTATGAGAGACTGTGGATTAGAGGCTGGACAACTCATTTTCTGAATTCAGAAAATTAGACGAACCCACTAATTATGTGCCAAGAATGGTGCCGGACACCTGTCATTTAGAATCATTCAGTAGCAACAGATATTGGCTGAGTAATTAATGAGATGTTGGGGGTCAAGGAGGAGGAAAGATGGGTTCTTGGGGAGGATGGTGGCATGTGGGAAGAAATGGAGGCTTTGTGTCAGACAAGTGAACTCCTCCTTCTGGAGGCAGCCAAAGCACAGAAGTGAAGCTCAGGAGAGAAGTCTGGGCAGAGATTAAGTTTTGGGAATCACTCTTATAGCAACAATAGGTTAGATGCCATAAGAAAAAATCTTCTAGGAAAAGGAAAGAGCTGAAGGCAGACTTACTGTAAGTCAGGGTCAGAAGAGGATGAAGAAAGAGGAGAGGACATAGGCGAGTCTGGTGGCACAGAAGCCAGGAGAGATGTGGAGGGATAGGCCCTAGCTATGACAGAAACAGAAAGAAAGACATGGGTTTGGGCATATTTCAAGCTATTCTCTTTTCATATAACAGTAGTTTTGTTGTTTGGGGTTTTTTTCTTTTAACATAAATCCACACAAGTCTTGAATGGTTTTAAATGGAGAAGCTTTTGAATTTCTTAAATTCAAGAAGAGTTCTGGGACGAAAAAGTGTTAGTGTTAATTTCCTGAGTGTTTTAATAGCAACTTTAACCTGAAAAGCTCAAAGAGTGTTGGGTCAGACAAATGATCTAGTAGTGAGGATAACATCCCAATGTCATAGATATGAAGGCTCAGAGAAGTAAAGGTTTGTGGCTCCATTGACCCAGAACATCAGGTTCCAGTGAAGAGCTGATTCTGATTCTTGGGCAAATATTCTGATCCAAGCACCAGCTGGCTCACCTGTTGATTCATTCATTGAGTACACTGCTGACCACCGCACTGCAGCAGAGAACAAGGATAAATGAAGTCACCAAGGAGCTCACAGTCCAATGGGGAAGAGAAACACTACCAGGTGTTAAAAGCCTTCACTAGGGAATCTCTGGGAGGCGCAGCAGTTTGGTGCCTGCCTTCAGCCCAGGGCGTGATCCTGGAGTTCCAAGATTGAGTCCCGCATCAGGTTCGCTGCATGGAGCCTGCTTCTTCCTCTGCCTGTGTCTCTGCCTCTCTTTCTGTGTCTCTCATGAACAAATAGATAAAATCTTAAAAAAAAAAAAAAAAAGCCTTCACTAAAGAAACTTTAAAAAACAATAGTGTTCAATGATGACTGACTGGATAAGCAAAATGTGGTTCATGCATACATGACACGCAGATGACCTCTGAAGACATCATGCTAAGTGAAAATAAGGCAGACACAAAAAGACAATTATTGTATAATTCCACTTATATGAAGTACCCAGTGGCATCACGTTCACAGAGGCAGAAGGCAAAATGGTGGTTGCCAGGGGCTGGAGGGAGGAGACAGGATTGGGTAGAGTTTCAGCTGGGGATGACAAAAGTTCTGGGGGTGGATGGTGGTGATGGTTTTGCACAACAGCATGAATATACTAAAACCACAGAACTATACACTTAATGGTAAATTTTACATCATATACATTAACAATTTTGTTATCATGTGTTTTTTTTTTTTTTTTTAAGATTTTTATTTATTTACTTGAGAGAGAGAGGGAGTGAGCATGAGCAGTGGGGAGAGGCAGAGGGAGGGAGAGGAGCAGGCTCCCCGCCCAGTGCAGAGCCTGACACAGGACTCAATCCCACGATCCCGAGATCACAACCCTGAGATCATGACCCAAGCCGAAACCAAGAGTCAGATGCTCAACTGACAGGCAAGAGATGGCATCCTAAATTTCTTTCTAATACACAGAATAGGTATGGAGAAGTTAAGTGCTGAATACGAAGTCAGTGTCAGGGTTAAGTAAAGAGCAGGTTTTAGCTGCTATTCCAGTACATCCTACATCTTTTTTATTACAACTAATTAGCATTTGCCTATTTAAAAGTAACTTTTGGGTTTTACTTTATCACCTGTTTCCTTTTAGAAATGTTAGAAAACAAGAAGTGGGAATAAATAAGACTGAAAATTCTCTTACCCAGAGAGAACTACCATTAACGCTCCGGCATAGCACCTTTTAGCTGGAAAATATCCTCTCTTCATTTTTTTTTAAAGTTCAATCCTTTAAATTCAATCCTTTAAATTCAATCAATTCTCCCTCAGTACAAATGGCAAACTGTGATCTAGCAGGAAAGGGTCAGGCGACTTTCTCAGCACCTCATAGTCTGTCAGGAGGGAGGTCAGAATTGCAATTCAATTCTAACTCAGCCATCCGAGCCTCTCTGCCACTGCCACGACTATCTGGATGATTAGAGTCATCACCTACCACAGCCAGAGCCCCTGGCTAAAAATACACCCTCCTCTGAGATGGTTTCCGTCATTTAGATGTTTGAGAGCCAGCCAGAGCCTGGCCTGGGCACTAAGCGAACATCTGGGTGAGGCACTGACCACAGAACCACCGGGCAGCTGGAAGCCATATGGGCATGGAGCCTATGCAGCTGGTGAGGCCACCCTCACCTCCCTCCACCTCCCTCCACCTCCTCATGCTGCCCGTTGGGCCTTCAAAGCCCTCCCCCCTCTCTTTTGCCAGATCACAGCTCTTTGCTTCTCTGCCCTACCTCACTTCCCTACTCTGTCCCAGAGGATAATTTCTCCTGCCTTCTCTGTTCCTGCTTCCCTGCCACACCTCCATGGTCTTTCCCTTCCACTCTACCCTGCATCTGGAAGAGTTTTTCCCTCTCTTGCTTGCCAGCCTGATGGCTTCCTCCAAGTGCTTCCTCAAAAACCATTTATCTCTGAAAGGCTTCCATGGATTTCCCACACTGGTGGCTTCCCTGCCACTTCCCTTGACTGGGTAGCCTCACCCGAGAAGGATCATTCATTTAAACCAAACTCACCAAAATCTACGCTGGTGTGATGCTACGGGCACAGTGTGCTGCAGTGGGCACAGAAGTGAATGAGAAGGGGTGTTTTCCCTCAAGGGCCCAAGTCTGGTGAAGAAACAAACAAAAAGTAAATAGTTAAAGGAATGTGCTAGGTTGTGTGTTAGAATTTGGGCGGACAATTTTGTTAGAATTTTGGGAGCTTCAAGGAGAAAGTAATTTTGCCCAAGGAGGCCAGGAGGCATGAGAAGAGGGCTCCTCTGAATGAATCTAGTGGTAAATGTGGTCATCTGATGGGCTTGCAAAGTGCAAAAGGGCACTGTCAATAGGGGAGGAGGGAACGTGCAAAGGTCCAGGGCAGAATAACTCAGGCAGGAAGGGCTTGGAACTCCACATTTGGCGGTGAGGCTCCAGCTGCTCCTGGGTCCCTAGTGAAAAGGCTGACACTGGCTATGAGCTCACCAGATTCTGTAGCTAATTCTCATTATCAGTTGGGAAAGTTAAGAACAGTTTTGCGCAGGCATCATAGCAGAGTTCAAACCCTTGCTGAATGCGTTGTTAAAGGTTCATAAACATCACACAGAGTGGCCACAATGCAGTCACTGGAGTCTACTAAAGACGAATAACCTCAGTGATGTCAGATGCTCAGTCCATGTGAGTTTGCTCATCTGCTAAATATGGCAATGGATGAGACCAGTGACATGCTGAACAAAAGAGGGTTTCACCATCAAATATGGGAAACACTCCCCCTCCTCAGGGATTCACATTTGCCTATGAACATGTTAAAGTTTGTGGTGGGGGGAAACCAAAGTGTTTAATTTGGTCAAAACCAGCATTTCTCAAACTTATTTAATCACACAATTCTTCCCCCTCCCCCCTCTCCCACCAAATATCTCTTAATCTCTAGGGAGGAAACACATGTGGGAAAATGCTGGATGAAATGGTTAGCAGCCTGCCTTCCAGCCATTAAAACCCATGGCTGTATGGACTGAGGATAAGTCACTGGGCTGGAACTGGAGCAACTGAAATATAACTGAAGCATAGACACTAACATTCATTCTAAGAAGATAAAGGGACTGCGGGTGGGCATGACTCTGCGAATGGGTGTGATGCTAATGGTGAATGGTCACCTGGAAAGCCCAGTGTGAGGACAGAAATGATGCAGAAAGCCTGAAAATGTTCTAAGGGGAAACCAAACTGGTGGAAAGCTAAAGGCAGGAAAACTTTGATCAGAAGGGATAAAGGACCCAATCAGTCAGGAAAATTTGGGAAAGTAAGAGGGTCCTGTGGAGATTCTTCTGGTAAGGCTGAGATAGGGCTTGGGGCGGGGGGCCTTCAGGAGAACACTCTGCCTCAGAGTAAGAGAAGTCGAGTTCTCGGGGACCACAGGCCTGTGAGAGGGATGCCAGGCAGCCCGAGGAAGAGAAGGGAGAGTCCAGGGAGAAAGCACAGCGTGACCACAAGGAGGAGGAGAAGAATCAGATAACCTTGGGATGAGAAGGGCTAATGAGTACCTGGGACGCTGGAACAGCAAGCCACCCTTACCTGGAACCCATGCTCTCCTGGTGCGAACAGTCACAGGTTCACCCTTTCCCTCCTGGGGCCTCTGGCACCTTGCTCTGCTACCCACACTGTCTCTCGTGCATCTTATGCCCCCTTCCCGACCCATTGCCAAGTTCTCCTTACCTCTGGTCCCCCTGCAGCCACTACCCTGTTCCCGACTTTGCTGCCCAGTTTCTTTGTTGTTGTTGTTGTTTTTAAGATTTTATTTATTTATTCATGAGAGACAGAGACAGAGAGAGGCAGAGACACAGGCAGAGGGAGAAGCAGGCTCCATACAGGGAGCCTGATATGGGACTTGAACCCAGGACTCCAGGATCACATCCTGGGCTGAAGGCAGGGGCTAAACCACTGAGCTACCCAGAGATCCCTGCCCAGCTTCTTTGAAAGGAGCTCCAGGGCTATACTTACAACCTCCTGGATAGACTAGCCACCTCCAATTCAACCTGTGCAAAGGTGAATCTGCAGGTGCCTGGGTGGCTCAGCGGGTTAAGCATCTGTCTTCAGCTCAGGTAGTGATCCCAGGGTCCTGGGATTGAGTCTAGCAGCAGGCTTCCCGCTCAGTAGGATTTCTGCTCCTCCCTCTCCCTCTGCCCCCCTCCCCCTCTGCTGTGCTCACTCTCTCTCTCTCAAACAAATAAATAAAATATTAAAAAAAAAAACCCACAAAACCCAAAAGCCAAAATGAATCTGCCCCCTTCCCATCAATCCAGCCCCAAAGGCAGTCATTCCCATGAAGGCCACAGCCATGTTCCAGTCAGCCAGACCTCAAGCCCAGCAAGTCACTGCCCATGACTACACGCAGGTGGCAAGTTTCATCAAATCTGCCTCCCTGCCGCTCTGTGGAGTCTCACTGTGCCACCTGACCCCTATTATAGTGGCCATATAAATGTTCTCCATACTCAAACCCTGTGAGAGCAAAGCATCACACACAGGCCGCCGCTCTCCCTCTGAGCTTCCCCAGACGCCAATCAGAAGACATCAGTAATGGATCACAGCTCTTGTTCCTGCAGAGCCTGCACTTGGCCTCACGATCCTCCTTAACAAAGTGTACGATCCAAAGAAGCCAGCAGCCGCCAATAAAAGTTGACACTCAAGATGACACTCAAGCATACATTTTATCACAGTTGAACAACTCTGAAATCTGAATGCAAATGCCAATGTCAAACACATTTCCACGCAGTCGTGACATAACTGTCACTGCCTCTGAGTGGCAGAACTCGGTCACAATATTTCATATCATTGTCACCTCGTCTGAGTAGTGTGCATGGTTGGTACTACCTGTGCTGAGTTTAACTGCCATTTTAAATGTCTTCAAAAAGATGACACCGTGATTCAGCACTGAAACCCAAAGTTATTGGTACACAGGCATGGAAACAGAACAACAGAATATATATTTTACATTAAATATTTGCCACTGGAGGAATGACCAAAATTCTAAATTTTATTGCAAAACAATAATCTAAAGCTTCATGGGACCTAAGAAAGATACCCACAAGTAGAAAAAGTTAAGCTACTTCCTACAAAAATATGCTGATTACAGGCCAAACAATGCACGTGGAGGTAAGAGAAATGGATGAATCCTTCGGAACATATGAAAGAAACTGCAAAGCAAGAGTGGCTGGCATCAGTTCCTGTGTTCCACAGGATTATCTCAGAGGCACTGTATTGTAGCTTATTGACAGGGTTGGTCTTTCTTTGCCACACAGAAATAAAAGTAGAGTGTAAAACCAAAGGCATCTTAGAGTTGATAAGCTCTTGGTTCTTGTCAGGCTTAGCATCTCAATACTTTTTCGTGCAGTGCCTGGGCCAAAGGAAATGCCCAATAGTAGGGGAGCCTGAGTGGCTCAGTCTGTTAAGCATGTCCTGGGATCAGGCCCCAGGAGGGCTCCCTGCTCAGCAGGGAGTCTGCTTCTCCCTCTCCTTCTGCCCCACCCCCCACTCATTCTTTCTTTCTCAAATAAATAAAATCTAATAGTTCCATTTCTTAAGTAGTTAAGTCCAATGAAGTTAATAAGCCTTTATGTTCCAACAACTTAGTAGCCATTTGAAAAGACGATACACATAAATTGAAAGAAAAAAACATATTCTTTCATCTTAAATTACTTCACAATAACTCTTGTAGGTGAAAACTCATAACCCCCTTTAGAGACTGGGAAGCTGAAGCTCGGAGTTGGGTGACTTTCCCCAGGTTCCAGGGCTAATAGATGGTTCAGCCTTATAATATAGTAATTTGTGCCTTAAAAAAAAAAATAGTCCTCCTTTAGAGCATAAGCTCCTCAGAGACAAGGAGCCTCAGTCATGTCTGTAGTTGGCGGAACTCAGCAGAACATCATGCCACAAATAGACGGTGAATAAACAGTTCTTGGATTAAATCATCTCCATCCAAAGAACCCCTCTTCTTACAGTACCTCTGGCATTTTTAGGAGTCAACTGAGCTTGCCACGTTGAAGAGGATGGTGAGGAAAAGATACCAAAGGAAACAGAAGGAAGAGAGAAGAGTTGATTGTAGGGCCTGCACGGAGGCGGCCAAGAGTTGCCCGGGTGGTGACCCTCCTGCCGGCAGCAAGGAAGCCAGGGAACAACTCAGAAGCCTCCGGGTGGGCTGCTTGGCCTTCTCAGACTTGGATCTGAGGGGCCTGGAAGGCAGTGGCTGTGTCACCGTGTTGCAGTCCGGGCCTGATGCCTGGTGAATCCACTGCCAGGCCCACACTGAAAAGCTCCTGTCACAGCTCTCGGCCCCTCCGCACCTTCCCAGCAGGCGCTCTGGCCGGCAGGGTACTAAGTGGCTCCAGCTGTCTGTCAGGAGACCCCACGTGACTTCTGTCGTAGTGACCGAGCACGGTGAAATCCCAGCCGCACACACTTAGCCGGACGCAGGGCCGTGAGCCACATTTCCCAGTTATCTGTCCCGAGAAAGGGTTTATATTTCCCCTCTGGAGAAAGATCCCCTCTGAGGAGAGTGCAGAGTATGCTGGAGCGAGAACAGCTGTCCGCAGGAATTCGTTTAATTCACTTCACCTCACATACCCTCCTAAATCCTGAGGCTGAGGTATGTGTGGATGTTTAATACGGGGTGGCTGACAGAAAATGTGTCCCCAGGGAAAAAGCCAAGGAGCAAGTCCATGAGGATTAAGTGGATCTGCCATGACGAAACGCTGACAAGCCCGTGCAGCTGACATGACAGCAAGTGAAGAAGGCAGGATTCATAGACCTCCCGAGACCACGGAAGTCATCTGGTGGAAGTTACACGTGAGACAGAGCTTAGTAAACAGGGCCATACAGAAACAATCTGGGACCGGAGTCAATCAGTGTGGAGATCTCACCAAAGCCCTGAAGCGGGAAGTTCCCACATTCCTCCTCCTGGACCTCCCAGTTCTCAAACCGTCCATTCCTGAGTAGGCAAACTGCCCAACAGGGTGGCCATCCCCCAACCCTCATCCCAAAACAAATCCTAATGGTACCTCCTATGATCTTCCACATCTGAGGACACGAGTGCCACTTTCAAGGTCCCCCAAAACATATCCCTTCATGGATCCTCACCACACCTCAGGGAAGTTGTGGGGGCTCGCAAGAGCTCCTCAAGAAACTGTTACTCAGGAAAGGCAAGGCCTGAGGTCAGATGGTGAGTTCTCACACTCAGACCTCTCCAAGTCAGGACTTGTCTACCTCATCATTAATCCAAACACCTCAAAGTATTCTTACTACCACACAAATTGGCAAATGGCAGAGTGAAATGATTTGCCTGAGGTCACATACACATGCAAAGCATTATCATATTATCACCTGCTCTGGGAAAATGATTCCCATGAACTACAAGCTTGCTAGCTGATGGAAAGAACAGGCTGTTGTGGGAGACTTGACTCATCCCTGATGACGGACATGCCATTGAAATATGACTCCTAGAAATGCTTTTCAGAATATTTAATAAGATGGTTGATACTCAATTAGAATTTTGTGTTATCTCAAATTCGCTCCAATTATCTTAAGAGGTGTCATGAAATACAACACTAAAATTCACACTTCAAAGACACACAGCATGTTGTATTTTGGGAAAAGAGAGAGAAGAGTTCTCACAACATGTGAGACACATATAATGACACATGTTTCCGTTCCAAAAAGTTTGCTTTTATTTTCAGAGGACTTTCACTTGCCTATAAGCTTCTAAAATTATGAAAAGACAGTACAGATATAGAAAGCTCAAGTTACTGTGGAATTTGAACATCCCTAAGATCCCTGAGCTCTAACCACTAGGTGCCTCACTCAGCCAACACTCCCCCTTCAACAAGCCAGCTGTCAGATGGGGCTTTCATGCACAAGTCATCTGTTCCAAAGGAAGTCCCTAGGCCTCTGAGCTCCTGGAACCCTAACAATATTGACTAGTGACAACTGCAGGATTTTCTACTTATTTATACAAGAATACAACATTCAACACTCTCTCTATATAAGAAATTTATATTTAGGCAATTTTTCACAGCTTGACTGGCTTCTCTAAGGATGTTCAGGTCACTTCCTCTATTGATTCCTAATGCAGGATGCCTCAGAGTCCTGTATTAGCTACTCAATATGTTTCAAAGTTTCTTCTTTAGTGATGCAAACAATGTATCCAAGAGTACATAACCCACAAAACAAGAGAAAGTAATTGCAAATATAATATCTGGTAACCTATGACATATTAAGAGTGCTCACACTCAATAAAAGACAAATAATCCAATTTTTTAAATGGGCAAAGGATAAATAGACATTTCTCCACAGAAGATGGACAGATGGCCAATAACACAAATTAAAACCACAATGAAATGTCACTTCATATGTGTCTCAGCCTTACATAGCCTGGGTTGCTTAAACAACAAATTTATTTTCTCACAGTTATGGAGCCTGGCAGTCCAAAATTAAGGGGTAAGAAAGGTTGAGTTCTGGTGAAGGCTCCCTTTCTATTTCGCAGACAGCCACTTCTCACTGTGTCCTCAACAAGGCAAAGAGACAGTGTGTGTACTCTGATGTCTCTTCTTATAAGGATACTAATGCCACCATGAGTGCTCCCCGTTACATCCTCAGCTAGCCCTAATTACTTCCCAAAGGCCCCATACCCATCACATTGGGAGTTATGGCTTCAACATGTGAATCTGAGGGGAACATAAATCAGTCTATACCAATACCTACTGGGATGGCTATAATAAAAAAAGTCAGACAATAACAGGTGCTAACAAGAATGTGGAGAAACTGGAACACTTACACCCTGCTGGTGGCACTATAGAGTGGTAGAGCTGCTTCAAAAAGTAGTCTGCTAGTTCCTCAAAAGGCTAACATGGAGTGACCAAATGACCCAGTGACTCACTGCTAGCTCTCTGCTCAGGAGACTCGAATACTGGAACACAAGTGTTGGTAACAACACTATCCATAATAGCTAAAATGTAAAAACAACCCTAATGTCCATCAACTGATGAAAGAAGAAAAGGTGATATATGTGTACAGTGGAATAGTATTCAGCCACAAGGAGAAATGAAGTACTGACCCATGCTATAAAACTGATTAACCTTGAAATCATCATGCTAAACAACAGAATCCAGTACAAAACACCACTTACCACATGATTCCATTTCTATGAAATGTCCAGAGTAGACAAATCTATAGAGGCAGAAAGCAGACTGGTGGTAGCCTGGGACTGGTAGGGGGACATGGGAAAAACAGAGTGACTGATAATGGGTATGGGGATTCTTTTAGGGGTATGGAAATGTTCTAAAACTGATTGTGAGATGGTTGTACAACTCAGTGAATATAATAAAAACCACTGAGTTGTAGACCTTAAATCACTGAATTGTATGGTATGTGAATAAGACTCCCAATAAAACTTTATATATATATATATATATATATATATATATATATATATATATATATATGTAAACTAAGTGGTAGTTAACATCCCTGGAATCCAGCTGACACATGCCCTAGGAGTAAGTGCCATGCCCTACAGTAAGGCCTCCTCTAAACGCAAAATAATAAACCAAGCTCTAACAAGATCTACCAAAAAAGATGAAGTTAGGGTTTGAGTCCTGCCAAGTTAAAGTTTGTGCTTTCTAGTGATCCACAGTAATAAAGTGTTAAACCAAACCAAACCACTGGCACAAAGTGATCACCCAGCAATTAAACTGTCTGCCAAAACAAGAATCAACACACTTGAGAATGTTAACAATATCTGGAGTCTTTAAAATACACTATCACCCAATATTCAATAAAAAATCAATAGACAAAAATAAACAGGGGAAAGTTGAGACAAAATAGTCAAAACAAATCAAATGTGAGGGGCGCTTGGGTGGCTCAGTTGGTTAAGCATCCTGCCTTCGGCTCAGGTCGTGGTCTCAGGGTCCTGGGATCAAGCCCTGCATTAGGCTACCTGCTCAGTGGCAAGTCTGTTTCTCCCTCTCCCTCTGCCCCTCCCTCCTGTTCCTGCTCTCTCTCTCTCTCTCAAATAAATAAAATCTTAAAAAAAAATCAAATTTGACATGCCTAAATATTGAACTTACCTGACAAAGACTCTGAGGTAGCTATTACAACATTTAGATAATTAAAGAAAAATATGTTCAAAGAAATTAATAAAAATAGGATCTTCATATAGAAATAAGGAAATCTCAGCAGAAAAACGGAAACTATAAAAAGAACCAAATGAAAATTTAAGGACTAAAAAGAGCAGTAACTAAATGAAAAATTCACTGGATTATCTTAACATCAAATTGGAGATGGTAGGAGAAAGAGTCAGCGAGCACTAAGACACATCAATAGAAGCTACCTAATCTGAAGCACACAGAGAAAAGAGGATTAAAGAGAAATGAACTATATTTCAGAACCTGAGTCCTAGTATCCATCAGTCTAATACAAATATAATTAAAATATCACAAGAGGATAATAAAAAACCACCAGAAGAATAACCAAAAATTTCCCAAATGTGATGAAAACCACTCACTGATAGCTATAAGAAGTTTACCAGACGGCGAGAAAGATAAACATTAAAAGAACCATGCCTAGACCCATCATAGTCAAAATTCTGAAAGATAAGGATAAAATCTTGAAAGTAGTGGAGGATGGGGATGGAGGAGACACATTATGCACAGGAACAAAAAGTTTTTAAAAAGATAGCCAATTTCTCATAAAAAACTACAGGGGGGTATGTGCCTCGGTGGCTCAGTCAGTTACAGCACCTGCCTTCGGCCCAGGTTATGATCTCAGGGTCCTGGGATCAAGCCCCATATCAGGCTCCACAGTCAGTAGAGTCTGCTTGCGATTCTCTCTCTCTCTGCCCCTCCTGCTCATGCTGTCGCTCTCTCTCTCTTTCTCTCTCTCTAAAATAAATAAATAACTACATCTTTTAAAAAATAAATAATTTAAGACTGATGAATTACTGATTTCTACTTCTGAAACTAATAATGTATGTTAACTAATTGAATTTAAATTTAAAAAAATACTGAAAGAAACCACAAAAAAGAAAACTCCTATTAATAAACTAGAAATCTCTTCTAATAAAAATAGATAAATGACAGATTATTATATTAACCAAATATCTAGAATAATACAAATATCCATCAAAAGGGAATAAACAAATTGTCTTACATTCTTTCAATGGAATACTACTCAGCAATAAAAAGGAGGTAAAAGCAACCAAAAAGCTAAAAGAAAAAACAGAATTCTGGTACAGTTCTATTTATGTGAAATTCTAGAACAGGTCAAAGTAATCTAAAATGTCATAAATCAGATCAGTGTTTGCTTGAAGTGGAGAGTAGCCTGTGGAGATTATAAGGGGGGACTTTCTCAGGAAGCAGAGATAGGATTGAGGTGGTGGCTGCATGGGTGTCCAGATTTTCTAAAGTGTGCACTTACAACCTGTGAATTTTACTGTATACAAATTATACTCAATAAAGTTGATTAAAAAGGAAAAGTGGTGAGCACCCCCACCGCTCAGCTGTGGCAATGTAGGGCAGCATGTGAAGAAACAGAAGACATGATATATGAAGTGTAGGAGTCTGGGCACTGACAGTTTACCGAACCCCCAGAAACAGACTGTGGAAGTAAGATCACGATATTTTCTCAGAAGCGTGCACTCCCACCTGAACCAGAGCTACCAAGAGCACACCATCTCCCAGCTCACTCTGAGGGTGGCCATCGCAGGTTTTTAAGGATGAAAGGAGGATGCCACTTAAGAATAGTCCTCAGCACATGGATGGCGAACAGTACGCTTCGAGAATCTCACTCAAAAGAAAAGCTGTCTGGTAAGCTTCTGACTAGGATTCTCTTTGATTTGGTTACAGTATAATAAACTGTATGTATCCAATAATGCCATGTTATTGAGGTCCAATGACTGCTGAATTGACAGGCTTGTGAAGCTTTATTAAAGCCGTGCTTAACTATGAAAATAATACCAACTCCATCCCTTCTTTCCAGACATAACCAAGCTTTTGGTGATGTCAGCAGAATAAGTAGACTGGCGATTGCACAACAGCATTTTTCGTGGTTGTTTAGGAGCATAATTAGAGCAAATGGCTACTGAGTGATTTCTGTGCAAGCACCCTGTGAAGTGCTTTCCACACATTCTGTGTAATCCTCACCATGGCCTCTTAAGGGCTTTAACAGACCAGAAAACTGAGGAAACTGAAGTCAAGCGGGTTTGGGAATAAAAAGGAAAAAAGCGTGCACTCATTATAGGATATAACTTGTCTTTGATCCTTTGGGATACTATTTCACCTCACCAGACAAGCTTCTACAAAGTTTCAAAGATTCTTTCCTAGAAATAAAGAAATAAGAAGACAAGTGCCAGATATGAATCACTGCTGAGACGACACCTGGGGCTGCATTTTATCAGTGGATTTAAGAAGTCTCTGTCTGGGCCACATTTCCACTCTGCAGCTTTCCACTTCTGCAGATAGGAGTGGTTATAAACCACTTTCATACACACTGTCTCAATACTACTAACTAACTACTCTGTGAGTCAGGCAAGGCGGGGCTGAGTTGTGAACCCATTTACGAATGAGGACAGGGAGACTTGCCCAAGCTCCCTGGTAACACAGGGGCAGAAACCACAGACTTCTGATTCTCAAGTGACCGCTGGGAGGCTGAGCATCAAGGAGCACCAGGGGCCAGGGCCCATGGGACATCTGCTCTTTGCCTAATATTTCCGATCTCAATTTCAACTCTCAGTGAGTAGATATTCAACATGAAGATGACATCCTAACTATCCTATTTGGCAAAATAACAGAAGGATCGCTAAGGCAGGCACCAAGAAATGACGCAGGTCATCTTGGTAAATAGTAATCCATAATATAACCTTATTTATTAGATGCTACAGATTCTAAAATGTACCATTATTTCATATGACTAAGAAAGAAAGGTTCTTGAATTAAACTATGACACGTACTGATTTTAAGATGTGTCCTAATCTCAGATCTATGAAAATTTATCTTAGTACTGATAAAAGATGACAATTCAAGACCAGTTTTCTCAAACTGGGGATTATAATCTCTTCAGAAGCCACCAGCTCATTAATTTATCAGTATTGTTAAGCAGTAACAATGCTGAGTGCTGGGCCTGTCAGTGCGAAGACAGGAGCAAAGATGAGTAAAGGCATCATCTCCAGCATTCAGAACCCACCTCTCAGATCAGGTTCTTAAGGAGAATTCCAAGAACCAGGAGCTGCAGAGCTTTGAACAGTGTTTTTCAGGTCTTCTTTGTCTCCTCAAAGTCAAGATGAGTCAAATTATGAGACACTCAGTTCTTCTGGGCCAAACTCTGAGCAGGTACCTGGAGCAACTCAGTGACAATTTCTTGACACTTCTTTTTTTTTCCCCCTCAGTGACAAAGACAGGAGCTAATACCGAGTACATACTAAGCGCCAGAAATTGTCCTGATTCACATCCATTATCACATTGAATTCCCAAAATAACCTTATGAGCTGGGCCTTATTAACCCATTAATAATGTTTAAAGGATGAAGAACTAATGGCTCAGAAAAGCCAGAGTGTGGTTGATCAGGATTCAAACCTGAGTCCATTTTGCTTCCCAAAGGCCATGTGCTTTCTACTGGACAGGGGACAGAAAGCAGGGAGGATGAAAGCTTTTGAAATTTTGAAAATCATTGCTAAACTAACTTGAAATCTAAAAGGCTGATATTCTATCTAAACAATGACACAGTAAATAACAAAACCCTTTGGCCACAGGACACCTCACTCAAGCTGGGGACCCGTTTGATCTGTAGGATGGCCGTCCACCTTTTGGAGGTGATCTGAGTACAGTCCTAGCTGCATGTGGGAAGACAACTTAGCCAGCCACATAACTGGCAGTGAAAAAAGACGTGAACACAAGTAACTGCAACATAGGGCAAAGTGTGGAAAGGGCCATCATAACGAATGTCTCCTGAACGGTAACAGCTCTTTGGGGGGCCAACTTCAAGCCACAGAGAGATTATTTCTGACAGAGATGACCAGGGAGATGGCATCTGAGCTATACCGTAAGAATAGGTAGGTATGGATAGGAAGAGAAGGAAGGGGAAGGAAGGGGTCTGAGAGGAACAAGTGGCATGAGCAAACTCTAAGAAACAGGACTTCTGGTTTGGCTGCAATATAGGGAAATAGCAGGAGAGAAATCTGGAAAGTTGGATCAGGGTAAGATTTTGGAGGGCACTGAATAGCAGAGTAAAGATATGTGTTTGATAGGGAAGTAAGGAGTCACCCATGAATTTTGAGCAGGACAGGGGCCTAGAGCAATAGTAGAATTCATGTGGGAACAGGGTAAGAGTGTCCTTGTGGGGTGTGGTCCAGGGACACACAGCTAGGGGGGAAACTGAGGCCATAATTCACATCTGATCATAACTCGCACTCAGGCAGTGGTACAGAACTAGGAAGCAAGACAGATAACAATTCTAAAGGATTTAGGGGAGACAAAAACAAGGGAAATAATAGAAATGCTTTAGAACAGTGGTGCTTAGTCAGGGAAGACATTGCCCCCACCCAACACCTGGCAATGTCTAGCGACACTTTTACTTACCACTCCTAGGTGGGGGGGGTGCCTCTGGCATCTGGGGGGTAGAGGTCAGATGCTGCTAAACAGTCCACGATGCACAGGACAGCCTTCCTCAACCAAGAGTTATCAGGTCCAGAAACACCATTTTAGGACCATAAGGAAACAAGAGTGGTAAAGATGTGACACTGGCCCTGCAGCTCAAAAGACAAAAGGGTAAAGAAACCCAGGGGCTGGCCCCACACAGACTACAACTGCTCACCAAGGCAATAGACCACACGCCTTTTCATCATTCCTCTCATCTATGATCTTGCGCACCTGCTACCGGCCAGGCCCCAAGACACCTCGAAGGTGAGAACAGGCACAGTCCTCATTCTCAAGGCATCGCCACCGGGAAGGGAGAAAGTATGTAGGAAACACACCAATCTAGGGGCTCCTGGGTGGCTCAGTTGGTTAAGTGTCTGCCTTCGGCTCAGGTCATGATCCCGGAGTCCTAGGATGGAGCCCTGCAGCAGGCTCCTTGCTTCTCTCTCTCCTCCCTGCTCATTCTCTCTCTCTCTCTCTCTGTCCCTCCCTCCCTCCCTCAAATAAATAAAGCCTTGAAACAAAAAAAGAATGACTCCGAGGTTTGTGGCACAAAAAGGATGAGGCTGAGAAGGCTGTGGGAATGGCAGGTTTAAGGGAAGAGGCCAGAAGGGAGGCAGAGATGCCTCCTCAATCTCCTAAAGGAGATGCTTCTTAAGCAATCGGACACGCCAGTTGAAGCTCAAGGGAGACAAGCAGGCAGGAGACGAGAATGTGGGACAGGTAGGAGCGCAGATGGCATTTCCAGCCACCAGAGTAGATGGAAAGAGAAGGTCTGAGGGAATAAAGGAAACCAGGAAAGCTGCTACCAGTGAGAGAGAAGGGGAACTCAGAGATCACTCATCAGAGAGGAGACGATGGTGCAACTGCCCATAGCGACCTGGAGGAGATCTTTTCCTATCAGTTCTTTTCAAATTATACTCAAGGTGGCTTTCTTGGATGCCTGTGCTAGGCAATCTGGGATGAAAGAGATGAGATCTAATAACTTTGAGATGGTGCCAGTCGTCTGGAATGACAGCCTAGCAAGGGACATGACTGAGTGCCTGGGATGTAAGGCTCCCGGGGAACTCCTAAACCAGTTCCTTCACCATGTCTCAATCTGGTCATAGGCATGGGTGAAAACTATCCTGCCAGCAGTGGCAGCAGTGGCAGCGTGCAGGGATGTTGTAGCTTTCCTCAAGAGCAGCTAAGGATCCAGCCTGGGCAACAGGTCAGGTCAGTGCTTCATATCTTGGACCTACCACTGGGCCTGGACGGCTTCCTCTGGCTTCCTGTTCTTTCTGCATTTCTGCCCTACACTGCATGCCCAAACTGCCTGTGCCATGCACGGTCACAGGATGGGTCTGAAGCACAGGATATGGGAGGATAAAACAGTTGAGAGGCTTTGGAATACTGCACATTTGCTACTTGCATGTAGTAGAAGTTACCAGAAGGAAAGCTACTGAAGTTCAAAAACTGTATCTTGCACCTCCAGCACCTGGGGCATGTCTGGGTCATATTTCTAATATGAATAATTCAATCATCATCAGAAAATCAGTAAGGGACGGCACTCATATTAGGCAAAATGGACCAATTTCTAGCAATGAACATACTATACAATTCCAAAGTTCATTGCCTTAGATCAACAATAACAAATATACACTGGAAAGCTTTTGAGCCCAGACATTGTTCAGATGCTGTTTTAGCTCTGAGGATGCAGAGACTTTTTAACAATAACTAGGAGATGAACAGGAGACTTACAGATGGCAGGAAGGGCTACAGAGGAAACAGAGAGGGCCAGGGGACAGGCGGCAATTCTGCTCGGTGCGACCTCTCTGAGGAGCTGAGGCCTAGATGAGTGGGGAGGAGCCATCGGGCACAGAGAGAGGGTAGGAGGGTCTAGGCAGAGGGAGCAGCAGGTGCAGACGCCCTGAATGAGCTTGGGGTGTTTGAGCAGTATCAGGCACACCCATGTGGGGCAGGAGCTGGGTGTGACAGAGAGAAGTGCAAGATGAGGCTGGAGAGGCAGGAGCCAGGCCGTGAAGGGCTTGGTAGACCATTGTGACGGGCTGGGTTGTATTCATTCATTTCACTCATTCATTCATTCAGAGCGAGAGTATGTGCAGGAGCTGGGGAGGGGGAGACAGAATCTCAAGCAGGCTCCAGGCTTAGCACCCAGCCCAATGTGAGGCTCGATCTCAAGACTTGAGTCAGAGACTCAGATCATTACCTGAGCTGAAATCAGGAGTTGGACGCTTAACCGACTGAGCCCCCCAGGTGCCCCAGGGCTGGGTGGAGTTTAAGTTGCAGTGGACATAGGGAGGCTTATTCTCTGGGAAGTGTGAACGTTCCCAGTGAATTTCAGGAATGATACATAGAACCTGTAGGAAACCCCGTTGGTGATGGCTCTGTTTCTGATGCCTCTGAGAGAGGTGCCATTCTCTTAGAGAAACTGGAAGATTAGGTTAGGAGCGACTATGTCAGGCCTGGGGATGGGTAATCTCTGAGGTTCGACAAACTAACAGACCCAAGCGGAGCCGCTAGGGACAGTCTCACCTCCAGTCTGGAGAAGGGTTTTTAGCTGGGGAAGCAAGTGGGTGTCTGCAAGGGCAGAGGAGTCGGGAGGGCTGACAGCAGTTTTAAATGTCAGGATTACAACAGCCCAGTTGGCTCAGCGGTTTAGTGCCGACTTCAGCCCAGGGCGTGATCCTGGAGACGTGGGACTCGCGTGGAGCCTGCTTCTCCCTCTGCCTGTGTCTCTGTTCCTCTCTCTCTCTCTCTCTCTCTCTCTGTGTGTGTGTGTGTCTCATGAATAAATAAATAAGATCTTAAAAAAAATAAATGTCAGGATTAGAATGCCTCGAAGTAGCAAGGTCCTCTCCAGTTTGCCACAGGGAACTCTTCCTCACACATTCCTGTGTCACAGACCCTCTCCTCCTCCCTCCCTCAGGCTACCAGCTTGGCCTTTGGGGAAGTGTCAGGGGAGACTCCCACGTGTTTCCTTTCACAGGTCTACTGTACTGCTCTGTCTCACAGCAGCAGCCAGACCTGGCCCAGGGGAGAAAGGGAAACTCTCAAATCTCAGCTGCCCCTTTATATTTAAAACTCATTTTAGGGGCAGCCCAGGTGGCTCAGTGGTTTAGCGCTGCCTTCAGCCCAGGGCGTGGTCCTGGAGACCAGGGAAGGAGTCCCATGTCCAGCTCCCTGCGTGGAACCTGCTTTTCCCTCTGCCTGTGTCTCTGTCTCTGTGTGTGTGTGTGTGTGTGTGTGTCTCATGAATAAATGAATAAAATATTTAAAAATAAATAAATAAAACTTATTTTAGATTTGCTACCACAGAGGTTATCCTTTTAAGAGTAAGAAAATATGACATGTCAAGAATTTGAGTGGTTTCCAAACACAAGGAATATATCAGGATCTGCTTAGTTTAAACACCAGGACTTGCTTGAGATGGTGAGTCAGAAGGACCCTTTCCCTCTCAGCCAGGGACTCCCTCCTCTCTCAACTCGACAGGCCCACATCCGAATCCACTCCCCTCGCACTCTTAGCCAGCCCTGAACATTTGTGCTCTCCTGTCTCGGGTCATTCCTCACACTGGGCCCCTCAATTCTTCTTAATGTATGATCAAAATATCTAAGCTTGGGGCACCTGGGGGGTTTCTGTCAGTGAAGTGTCTGCCTTTGGCTCTGGTCATGATCTCAGGGTCCTGGGATCGAGCCCCACATGGGGCCCCTGCACAGCGGGAAGCCTGCTTCTCCCTCTCCCTCTGCCCTTCCCCCCTGCTCATGCTCTCTCTCTCTCTCTCTCTCTCTCTCTCATGCTGTCTCTCTCTCTCAAATAAATAAATAAAATCTTAAAAAACAAAACAAGGCAAAACATCTATCTTGATTGGGCACCGTCAATGTTGATGAGAGTCCTTCGAGAACTGGCAAGTACATGCTGACTTAAGCAGCGGGTATGCTTGTAGCATCCCACACAAAACAGCCCCCATCTTTAAATGCAGAGCAAGTAGGGGCAGGGGGAGGGCTAGGGAGTTCTAACTGCACTGCTAACGGGCCTTCATCAGTGACCCTGTAACAGCTCACGCTTCCATAGCCCTGTGAAGTCCTGGGCACAACTGTAGTGCTTTACATACACTAAGCATACTACGGCCTACCTCATAACAATCACAGAAGATAAGTATAAAGTTCCTGTTTCTACTCTACAAGAGAGGGGACTGAGGCACAGAGAAGTCAGGGAACCTGCCTCGCCTAAGGTTACATAGCTAGCCACTAAGCGCTGGGATTCGCACCCAGGCAAGGCAGTCTGACTCCAAAGCCCTGGTCTCTCTTATCTTTGCTTTCTATAGTCTCTGTTTTGTTTTGTTTTTAAGATTTTGTTTATTTATTCATGAGAGACACACAGAGAGAAGCAGAGACACAGGCAGAGGGAGAAGCAGGCTCTCTATCGGGAGCCCAACTCAGCACTAGATCCTGGGACCCCGGGATCACACCCTGAGCCAAAGGCAGACGTTCAACCAGAGTCACCCAGGCGTCCCTCTATAGCCTCTTACATCACGGCATCTCTTGATAATACAATCTAGAACTCCTCCCCAGCCTCTTCTCCCCTCCCCCTGCCCACGCCCCATTCACAGCTCCCGCTCCTGCATGTGACCTGGAGTGTTCTAGTTCTAATGTGCAAAATCCCTTTAAAGTCTTAATTACCTTGATTGCAGCTCTTGCACCTCAAACAAGATTTGTGCAAAGTTTTTAGTAATTCATCACTGAAATTGTCCTGAGAGAAACTTCTCAACAGCAAAGTCTGAAACTGTAAAGACGATCTATGAAGGGCCTCATCTGAGCGGCAGCCTCCTGCAGCAATAGAAGCCTCCTACCAGTGCCAGGGTACTCGATGGGAGGTATTTGATGGGAGGAGAAATGCAGGAGGGCGCAGAAGTCCTGGTTCAGACCCAGGAGATGCCACAAGAGCAGGAACAGGAGCTCAGGCTGCTTGTGGCTTCTCCCCTTAAGTCCTGGCTCCTCCTCTGGGGAAGGAGGGCGGCAGTACACAGGATAATCCCCAGCCAGTGTCAGAAAAGCTTTGTTACCATACTTTTCGCTCCCCCAGCAGGAATCAGAGCAGATCTACCGACTGAACTTTCTAGATAACTCTAAAGTGACCTTTCGGGGCTAAAGTTTGTAAACTCAAAACTTCTAATCCACTGCCTTTTCTCACTAAGCCCAGCTATGCTTCCCAGGCCTGAGGATATCTACTCCTGACCCTTTATCAATTAGGCAGACAAGAGCAACCTTTGAGGAGGTAGCATTTCTGGGGGCACAAGGGAGTTGCATAGGAGAAAAGGACTGGAATCCCTTTTAAGAATGGACTCCCAGGGCCTCCCAGCAGGAACTTAGGCACCAGCCCCAAGTCACCCGAAGCTGGAGACAGAGCCTCGAGGTAATCCTCCTCAGGAGGGAGGTGGACAACCACAGAGGCTCCTGCCAGGCCAGAGCCCAAAGCCAGAAGCACAACCAGAGCCTGCAGCCTCAACCACAAACCCTGCCTGCAAGACCACGATCTGTGAAACAGTGACTGTGAAAGCAGCCGCCGGCCCAGCCCGCCCCTCCGGTGGGAACGCACCTCTTTGATTGACTGCTTCCCCTCCCCAGGCTGGGGCCAGAGCAGAGGGGTTTCCAAACGGAACCAGCTAAAGCTATTGAAAAAGACAGCAAGTTAGCACTGGAAGGGGCCTCCAACACCCTCACTTTACGAGAGACAACTGACACCCCGAAAGCAGAAGCTACAATGCATCCAGACCCCCGACGCCCACCACCCTCGCAATATAACTTCAAGGTAACACCTCAGGAGAAGAGACTTAGGTGGGGATTTAGGAGGCTGGGAGGTTTGGGGGCGCAAAAAGGAAGTCTGAGAAAACACCCCTGTGCCTTTAAGGACTGCGCTGCTGCCAGCACTACACTTGCTCTTAGGGGCTCCCAGAGCCTGGCGGGCAGGGCTGGGTAATGACCACTCAGCAGGGGCCCTGGGGACCTTTGATGGCAGCCTGAGTCTAGGAGTCCTGAACCCTTCGCGCATGGCACTTTGAGGGCCCCCCCAAGTACCAAGCCAGGTTCCAAGTCACCCAGGAGGACAAGAGTTGGGAAGAAAGCCATACAGGTGCAGCAGGGAGGAGAGACCAACTTTAGAAAGTCTAGAAGAGGAGTCCTGCAGCACAGAAAGACTCAACTGCACCCGCAAGGGCAAAGCCAGGAAATGCTGCTGGAGCAGCCAGCCCAAGTGGCCAGACGGCCAGCCAGTGGGTCCAATTGGGGTGGAGGGGGTGGAGGTTTAAATTTAGCCACGTAAACAGGGCCTCCACTGGGGGAGTCATCTACTCTGTTGGGGTTGGGGCACCTCTTGCTGAAGGGAGGGTACGACAGGAACTGCCCCTCCCCCCCGCCCCCAACAGCACGCCCGCTCCCAGGGCCCTGCCAGCACGGTGGTCACGCTGCTGCTCAGAGTTGCGTAGGTTATTTTTGCTCTAAAAGGTGGCTCAGATTGGAAACGATCAGAGCTTCTTATCTCCATCACAGTATCTATTCCCAACCCCCTTGCTGGATTTTTCTGGACTCCTGCATACAGTTTGGAGATGCTCAGTAGAAACCAGCCAAGGATGCCCAGGTAAGGCTGGGGACCCCATATTTGCTCCCTGCTAGGGGACCTTTCTATTAGTGCCATTGTGTGTCTTGAGGGAGACCTGAGGGAGATATACTGCTACCACTGCCACCACCACTGCTGCTACCTCCGCCACCAAAACTCAGGATTGTATTCAGGGGTGGAGCTGGAACAAAGGTGAGGTTTGAGGGAAGACTTATTTAGAAGACTGAGATAAAGGACGGGTAGTTTGAAAAGGAGCTGGGGAGAACAGAATCAGAAGAGCGAACAGGCAAGCTTTTGTGGACGTGTTGGTTTCTATTTCAGAGGAGGCTGGAACTATCACCTCATATGAAAATTTCCTCCCCTGCTGGAGATGCCAGGTGTGGCAATCCAGAAACCAGAAGAACCATCCTAGAAGTAAAACTTAGAACTAGTCCTCTGCCCTTCTTGAAGAAGAGCAAACAAACAAAATCTTCCGACTGCCACTGCAGTAAGGAGGAGGGGCATGAAATATTCAGGTGAATAACCATCCCAGAACTCTGCTTTTCACAGCATATGGCGCCCAGCAATTTGGCAATAGCCCTTTCACTTATACTTTTGGGATAGAAAAAATTTTAGGAAACAGTTTTTTCAAGTCAATAAGACACCCTTCGAGATATTACAACCTCCAAATGGACTAAAGAGGAGACTGGTTTCAGACACCCTGAGCAAACACCTAATGCACACACACCCTCACTCATATATTCATGCTCAAATATATAAGAAATAGAGCCTGGGAAAGTAGGAAGTCCATGGATGGAAGAAGGCCAGCAAGCTCCTGCAAGGCTGGCTCCTGCTCTACTGGCAGTCAGAACCCCAGGCCTCCATCCAACCTGCCCCCAGTGTGCCACATGCCCTCTGTGTGATTTTCTTTAGGAAATGAAAGGGAGCTGTGGCTGCCCTTAGGTATTCATCCACAAATTGTCTCTTTAGGTCCTTTGATTCCATTCAGCTCCTACCCTGGTGTCAGCACCACCCACACAGTTTAGTGCTGAGACCTAGTGTTAAGTCTGCCTCTTCCCTTGGACTCAAGGACTTGGCATCACCATGGAGAGCCCAGCTACATGGCTCCTTGCAATTGTGCAAAAGAGGTCTCTCAGCATTGCCTTTCCTTCCCAGGAGACACACCTCCTTCTTGCTATTTATAACCACAAATCTTCTGTGTCAAAGAGAGAACAGACATTATTTTCAAATGGAGGGAAACCACCACTCAGCCTTTCATAGGTTGGTATGTCTGCCAGGACTTGTGTGTTTGAGCCTGGACAGGCGTGTGGGCACAAGCTTGGGGCCTGGCACCCACTCAGCCATGCCTGAGATTCGGAGTCCTGCCTTTGATAAGCCCACATCTGAATCAGACAGCAGGAGGAGCGGCTGGGTCCTGGGAAAGGGTCCCCAGGCTTCCTGAGGGTGTGCCCGCTGCTCCCAGCACCCTACGTTGCCTTAGGGCCCAGCCACAGAAGGAGCCACCCTACAGTTCCACCCATGTGTGTGCATAAGCGCTGGTATTGGGCCCTGCCCAACTGGCACAGAGTTTTCTGCACCCACATGGAGGGCATGGCTCAGGTGTCCCATCACAGCTCTCTCTGTCAAGTGGGCACATTCCTGGGTGACTGTAGCAGTTCAGAGGATTGGTAACATGATCCCGAGCCTTCCTCCTCCAGGTACCAGGCTGAAACTCTGCCCAGGGTGGTAGTAGCTGAAAGCCGCCGCCAGTGCCGTCAGGTGGCAAAAGCCGCGAGGCGGGGGCGGTGGGCAGAGTGGAGAGCAGATGCCTCCATTCACAGCTGGGTGACCCCCCCCCCCCCCGCCCGAGCCACTTCAGTTTCTCTCTTGCAAAACAGAAGCAATCCGGCTCCACGCACATCGAATCATCTCTCACAGTGATTTGCAGGATGGAAATTTCTAGGAAATTTGGCTCCGACTACAGTGCATGACCAAATAGCCACTGAGGGAGGCTCCACGAGAAGATGGGGAAAGAGGTCACTTCTCACTTCTCCCAGGGCAGAGGCGGATGAGGCAGAGGAGCGGAAGAGCAATGAAAGGACCTGCTCTGAGGCAGAGGCAGAGGGATTCGGGCACCCAACTGGACGGCGTCCTCGCTGCAGTCCGCCGATGCGGGGCGCAGACCTCCCGCCCGGGAGTCCAGCGGGGCCCGCCAAGCCCGCGAAAGTGAACGGAGCTGCGAGGGGCTCGCGCGGGGCCCGTCCCGGGGCTGCGGGGGTGCGGGGCTGCGGGGGTGCGGGGGTGCGGGGCTGCGGGGGTGCAGGGGTGCGGGGCTGCGGGGCTGCGGGGCTGCGGGGGTGCGCGCGCCGGGCCGGGCTACCTGCCCGCCCCCCGCCCGCCCTCGCCCGCCCTCGCCCGCCCTGGGCGCCCAGCCCCGCACGCTCGCCACAGCCCCCCGCCCCCGCTTTGTTCGCGGCCGCCCCCGCCCCCGCCCCCGCGCCGCTGCCGCTGCCGCTGCGGGAAGGTCGGGCCCGGACGGGGGGCGCCTCGGCAGCGGGCGGCCGGCGCTTACCTGCATGTCCCGCCGCCCCGCGGGCCCGCGGCTCCGGTGGCCGCTCGGCTCGGCTCGGCTCGGCTCGGCTCGGCCCGGCTGCGCGCGGTCGGGGGCCCGGCCTCCGGGGGCGCCCGGGGGACCCCGCCTGCTCCTCTCAGCGAGCGCCCCAGTCTCTGGCCGCCGCCGGGCGCGGGGCTGCAGGCGCGGACCCCCTCCCCCTCCCCCCTCCCCCCTCGCTCCGCTGCGCTGCGCTCCGGGGGTCCCGCCGGGCGCCGGCTCGTCCCCACTCGCGCGGGCAGCCTCCGCGGGGCCCGGGAGCGCCCCCTGCCCCGGCGGCGCCGGCCTCGGCAGCGCGTGCCCTGCTCGGCGCCGGGACCCCCGAGCTCGGCGGGCGGGCGGGCGGGGAGGGAGGGAGGCCGGGCCCGGGGCGCGCTCTCCTCGGAGCGCGGGACCCGAGGAAGTTTCCGCCCCGAGCTGGCGGCGGGGCGGGCGGCGGCCGCGGCTCCGAGTGCGGGGGCCGGCGCCGGGCGAGTGGATCCCGGGGGCTCCGCCGCCTCCGCCCCGCCCCCCGCGCCTCCCCCGCCCCCGCCCCCGCCCCCGCCCCCGCGGCCGCGCCGGCCCCGGCTCGCTCCTTCCCACCGGCCGAGCGCGCGACACCCCTCCGCAGGGCCCCTCCCCGGCCCCGGGACCGTGACCTCCGCACCTGCCTCCTGCCGCCCGCCCCGCCCCGCCCCGCCCCGGCCCCCCCGGCCTCCCCCGGCCCCCCCGCCCGGAGGCCCCCCGCCCCGTCCTCCCGCGCCGCCCTCCCGCCGCCTGCTCCTCCCGGAACCGACCTGGTCGCCCCAGAGGACCTGCGGGACTCCCCGGGTCCAGCAGCCCCTCGGGACCGCCCGCGCCCCGGCCGGGAGCCCCGACCTCGGCGCTGCGGAGCGGGAGGTGCCGGGAGCCGGGAGGGTTTCGGCCACAGCCGTTCCGTCGGCATCAGCCGCTCGCACGCGTCCGCTCGCCTCTCAGTGCCCGCAGAGAAGCAGAGCAGAGCGCTCTGTGATTTCCGCTCTACAAACCCAAGGCACCCCCTGGGACCCTGGCCCTGGACCCCCACCCTCTCCTACAGCGCCCAGCAGAGATCCCCGGGATAGGAAACCTAGCGGACCGGGGCACACCAAGTAAACTGTGTCCACACGGAAAATGCATTCTCTGATGGCTTGTGGGCTGAAATACTGGCCTTCCTTTTTATGGAGAAACTGAGGCACAGAACATTGGCACGCTAAAGGGAGCTAGTAGTCTGAAAAGTCCCTAGGGGCCCAGTTTTTAGCCTCAGCGCAGATCAATGTTTAAATACTTTTATTGAGGTGCCCAAGTCCTGTTGATAAGTTAGCTCACAGCACCCCTGGCTGATCTGTCCGGGGAGTTCCAAGCTCCAGCTCCAGCCGCTGACCCTGTTCCAGACCTAGTAACAGGGTACCAAGGCACAGCAGCCAGCAAGGTTTGAGGTGCGCACTACAAATGCCTTTTTTTTTTTTTTTTTTTACACTCTGAAACCCCCCTCTCTTCCCTGAGTCAGAGGTCACTCTGGCTAAAGAAATTGCCTTTGAGTGCAGTACAGTGAGGAAACAAAACAAAACAATAGTAATAATCTAAGGCTTTGCCTTTTCTTAATTAGTAACCAAACAAGGTGACAGCCTCCCCCTTTGGGTGGGGGAAGGGGCCACAGGGAGCCTGAGGGAATGAGGGACCAGGAGCCCACCACAATCGGCTGGGCAATAAGGAGCTATTGTCCTCTGGCTTTTACAATAAGGAAAGTAAGAGCTGTTTTAGCAAATACCTGACTAATTAGAGGGAAAGGCTTCCTTGGAATTGTGCTGCCTTGGGCCGGAGGTTCTCTACGACTTTTCTCACCTCGCAGTGAATGGGGTTTATGAGACCAGGTCCAGCAACCTTAAATGAATGGCCTATAATTGGCATGGGGGGGCAGGGGAGCTGCCTTCACCGAGGAGAGCTAGTTCAAGGCTTTGTCTTTGGAGACAGATGGGATTGGGGGCAGAGCTGGTCTAAAGCAGTCATAAAAGCTTTCAATCCACTTTGTCAAATCACAAATAGGCTCAGTTCCTCTCCTTCTCAGAAAAAAGCATCAGTCTTGGGGTGAGGGTCTTTGTAGGAGGTCAAGGGGAAGTCTTGTCTAGAAGGGCCTATCATTTTGGAATGCAGCCTAGGGTTTTTTGGGGGTCCACTTCATATACCCCTTTATCGAGCCCTACACACACAGAGATGAGTGAGCTGGGTTCCCAGCTCAGGAAGTTTCAGGTCTGAAGGGTGGAGTTAGGGGACAAACTGCTCATTTGGGGCCTCAAATGAGCATGAGAAGGGGCACCTTTGCCTGGTATCTAGCTGGTGACTCAGGAGAAGGGCAGGTGGTAGACGACGGCACCCCCAGCTGAATGTCAGCACAGAGTCCTTTCCCTCCTGCCACAGTCTCTGTCCAGGATGAGTCAAAACTTGGGCCCACGGAGGAAAGCTGCAGTGCCCCCAGGAAAGGAGCTTGTGGCCCAGTAACTGGGAAAACATTCGAATGAGGAGCGGGCCGAGTCCTGGGCCAGATTCCCAGGGGAAGTGGTGAGCGCCCCATTGCTTGAGTCACTGGGCTGCTGAGGAGTCCAGAGCCAGCCCTGGAGGCAAGCCCTGATGGGAATGCGGACACATCTCACCCATGTTTTGTCTGTGATTGCTGGGTGGGGTCTCTCGCCTTCTCCCCCAAATAAAACATATCCTGACTTGGCATTTGTGGTTTCAACAAAGAAAGAAAAACCAAATATTTGGGCTATGAAAACGCGTACTGATTTCGCTCCGTTTGTTGGAGACACTGTTCCTCCCTTCCTGCCATGCCCCCACAGGCCACCAACCACCCCCAGAGGTCTCTTCTGAGCCAGATGGGCTAACAAAACCTTGTCAGAAAAAGTCAGAGAGGAGCCAGCCTCCTCTATTTCCTTAGCCCCCTGTGGCTTTCCTATATCTAGGACTGACCTCTGGCCCTTGGACTGCGCCTTCTTGGGCAGTCTTTATGCCCCTGAATAAAACAGATTAAAAAAGAAAAAACAAGAACCATGTCTTATATGGTATATACTCAACAAATATTAATAATAGTATTATTACTACTAAATAAACATGACCTGGGGCACTTGGGTGGCTCAGTGGTTGAGCGTCTGCCTTCAGCTCAGGTTGGGATCCTGGGATCCTGGGATCGAGTCCCACATCGGGCTCCGCGCAGGAGTCTGCCTCTCCCTCTCCTCTTTCTGTGTCTCTCATGAATAAAATTTAAAAAAATAGACATGACTGATTTTCTATTTGAAAGTTGAATGTTGCTCTTAATTCTCGAACTCCTGGGTTTTAATCCCTACTTTTTTTTTCTCCCAAGAGAAGACAGAGTCCTAAATTGTCCCTTGAATGAATTCTTGCTTTACAAATATCTAGAATGACTTCTGCGAGAGAACACCAAATGGCAGATGACGCTGGTGCGGGGGGTGGGGGGGGGGGTGGAACCGGGGCCGGGGGCCCTGGCGGCTTCCGCGGAGGCTTCGCCAGCAGCATCTGGGGCGGTGGCAGTGCAGTGGCGGTGGTCGGGCCGGGGCCGCGGAGCTCGCGGGGGTGGGGGTGGGGTGGGGAGCAAGGCGGAGGACCAGGAGTGGATCCCCATCACCAAGCTGGACCGCCTAGTCAAGGACATGAAGATCAAGTCCCTGGAGGATCGCTTTTCTCTGCCCATCAAGGAATCTGAGCTCATTGACTTTCTTTTAGGGGGCATCCCTCAAGGATGAAGTTTTGAAAATCCTGCCCCTGAAAAAGCAGACCCGTGCTGGCCCGCGGACCAGGTTCAAGGCATTTGTTGCCATCGGAGATTACAACGACACGTCGGTCTGGGCGTCAAGTGCTCTAAGGAGGTAGCCACTGCCATCCGTGGAGCCATCATCCTGGCCAAGCTTTCCGTGGTCCCCGTGCGGCGAGGCTACTGGGGGGAACAAGATCGTCAAGCCCCACACCGTCCCATGCAGGGTGACTGGCCGCTGTGGCTCTGTGCTGGTGCTCCTCATCCCTGCCCCCAGAGGCACTGGCATTGCCTCAGCCCCTGTGCCCAAGAAGCTGCTGCTGATGGCTGGTATTGATGACTGCTACACTTCGGCCAGGGGCTGCACTGCCGCCCTGGGGAACTTTGCCAAGGCTACTTTTGATGCGATCTCCAAGACCTACAGCTATCTCACCCCTGATCTCTGGAAAGAGACTGTGTTCACCAAGTCTCCCTAACAGGAATTCACTGACCATCTTGTAAAGACCCACACCAGAGTCTCCATGCAGAGGACCCAGGCTCCATCTGTGGCTACCACATAGTTTTCTACAAGAAAAATAAAAGTTAATTAGAGCTTGTTAAGAAAACACACACACACACAAATATCTAGAACGAGGCAGGCAAAGGTGTCACTAAGAATTGGCGAAACCTGGAGCCCCCAGCTAACTGGGGAGGCAAGAGTTCCAAGTGCATGCCGCCTGCCACAGTCCCATAATGAGAAAATTGGGGCGGGGGGGTGCAGTAGGGAGAGTGCGTGACTCTTGATCTCGGGGTTGTGAGTTCAAGCCCTGCATTGGGTATAGAGATTACTTTAAAAAATCTTAAAAAAATAAGTAATTAAAGGGGATCCCTAGGTGGCTCAGTGGTTTAGCACCTGCCTTTGGCCCAGGGCGTGATCCTGGAGACCGGGGATCAAGTCCCACATCGGGCTCCCTGCATGGAGCCTGCTTCTCCCTCTGCCTGTGTCTCTGCTTCTCTTTCTCTCTGTGTGTCTCTCATGAATAAATAAATAAAATCTTAAAAAAAATAAGTAATTAAAAAGTAAAATCAGAAGTGCTAATGAATGCAGTTCTGTTAATAGGAGGCTCCAATACTTGATCAAAATATGAGGCACTACTCGGAATTGTCATCAATATGAATTTCAATTTTCCCTTTAGACACCGTCTCGTCCCTCCTGTGTCCCCCCTTTCTCAGCTTTGACTGAGATCCTTTCTTGTATTCCATGCTGAGACATGTACTTAGGGAAGGGGGACAAGGCAGCTGCCTGCAAGGAGCTTTGCTCTAGAGGTGGGGCCAGGGTACAGGCAAAGGGAAACAAAAGGAAGGAGGGATGCCCATAGTGTATACCCCCAGGAGCTGAAGCCCTGGCAGCTATGGCCGTCCATCAGGACCAAGGGTAGAGGCCTGGGCTATTCCCTGCTCCTTCCTGGAGGGGCTCCTTTACCCTGGACACCTGGCCTCCTCTCTCCGGACCTCAGTGTCATCACCTGTAAAGCGCATGAGTCTCCCTAAATAATCCCTAAGATTTCTTCCAGGACTAAATGAATCTATGGTTGAGTCAAAGGGGAAATTGAGAAAGATGGAAGTGTGTGTGGAAGACAATGATTCTGACTGCACCATTTCATTTAAGGTGCCAGCAGGGGCATCAGGTGTTGACAGCCAGACTGGAGAACAGGGGTGGAAGGTTAAAGGTCAGGGTGGCTGGAGTGTGGTCCCCATGGAGGGAGCTGCTGTGAGGGTCAAGGCTCAGGAGATGGCAGAGACCTTGCACAGAAGTGCAGAAAAACCCTCAACTAAGGAGGGCCAAAGAAGGACTTGACATCGGCACAGCAAGGGGCCCTGGGGTCAAGTGATGTGGTTTTCTAGATAAGAGAGCCCTGGCCGTGCTTGAAAGCAGAGAGGAGAAAAGTGGGGAGGACATCCCCCCTGTGAAGAAGGAATGGGACAGCTCTCCAGCAAGATCTCACTCCTTGTGAGCAGGGAGGCCAGGAGCTCAGCCTAGGGGGGTGGGGAGCATTCCAGAGCATGAGGGGCCCCTTCTTCCTTCCTCTCCAGAGGCTGTTAAGATGCCAGAGAACAGGGGAGGAAGAAAGGCTGCGTTTGCAGTGAAAAGCACTGAAGTGGCCCCAAGGAGGAGAGACACCTAGGCCTATGACCAGGGGCTGTCTCAAGGTCATTGGATCTGAAATAGCTCCCTGGGAGGACTCCTAGGGCCCTGATGGGTTGAACTGCTCATTTATCAGAATTTCCCAGCAAAGAATGAATGCTGAAAGCAGATTCCCAGGCTGTCTAAGCGTGTGTGGTCGCGGTCTGTAATGTCTAAGGCCCCACAGATGATTTTGACCTTTGGCCCGGTGTGAGACGCTGTCACTGGGTCCCAGAGGTCCCGCACCTGACCAGGCACTCCCAGGGGTGGAGAGGCTCTTGCTGACATGTGCCAGCATAAACCTGGCTACGGCCACCCCTGAGCTCCAGGATATTACCAGTTAAATTCTCGAACACTACACTGCAGTGGAGGTAGAGGGGAAGGGGCCAGGGTAGAGCTCCAATCTACCCGGGTTTCCATCAGCCTGGTTCCTTCCTGCGACCGACCGCCTTGGCAAGATCTCGGTGGGGTGCCCCCAGCCTGAGTGAGACTGGATTCCAGATGCCACCAGCACAACCATGTTTGAGTTAACTTTTGCTAACTAGGTACTAATAAGGATGATAAAGGAAATCCATAGGTAATCCAAACATCTCGAGGTAAGTAACAGTTTGTCTCCTGACCCATAATTATCATCAAAAGTATTTATAAACTCCTGAATTCCACTCTACCGGCTGGCATGCTTGGCCAGGCAGTTTCCTATGTGAAGTGTGTGTTTGGCTTGAGGGAGAGTGCTGGTACCACAAGAGGCAAACAGTGACATGTGAAAATGTATAGCTGTAATGGACAATTGTTAACCCTTCAGGAGGTTAACTCTATTTTACATTTTATTTATTTATCCATGAGAGACACGAGAGAGAGGCAGAGACTTAGGCAGAGGGAGAAGCAGGCTCCCTGTGGGGAGCCCAATGTGGGACTCGATCCTGGGACCCTGGGATCACAACCTGAGCCGAAGCAGGCGCTCAACAGCTGAGCCACCCAGGCGTCCCCAGAAGGTTAACTTTAAAGCATTTGGCTCAACACCCTCCCTAGTTTTGTGACTCTTGCCATGTGGTTATGCAGGCATCTGGGTCCCACCACAGACTAACTTGAGGGTCCTGCATTAATCCTTGAGGTTCTTAAATAGATCAGAAAAAAGAATGACTCGGAAAAAACAGCCATCTGCTCCACTGGGAATTAGACTTGAACATTTCTCCTGTCCTAGAAGTCCTTCTCCAGACACAGGTGTGTCGCGGCCATCAAGGCACCGAGATGGAGAAAGATGACCAGCAGAGCTGGCAGTGGCCGTCGGGACTTCCTTTGCTGCCAGGTCTCAGCAATGGGCCTTGAACACCTTTGGCTCTGAGAGGAGAAGGCGCAGATAAATACCATTGGTTTTTAGAGGCTTAGCAACGTGTTGGAGGGGCTGACTTGCTTTTTCCCTGAGCTGAGCAGGTAGGAGGGAAGCAGAAAAGGAGAGAGCAGGGCAAGAGGCGACGAGTCCGGGGAGGGCAGAGCCGGCCGTGACCTCACCCTCGCAAGGAGCGCTCTGGTCCTCAGTCTTCTTTCGTGCCCAGCCTCCTACCTCCCCTTTTCATTTCCTCTTTGCCTTGCTGGTGCCTGGTAAGCCCCCTGTATCCCCACCCGCCTATCTCGTTCTTGGGCTGCCATCTGTGGTGTGCCGTAAGCAGGACATTCTGGAAACAAGAGCTACACAGCAGACGATGCTCCAGGGGTGGAATTTCAGGCACAGAGGCCTCTGTGTGCAGGAGGTGTTTCAGGGCCCCAGAGCAGGTAGGGGGAGCCCCCGGGGAGCTTCCCTGGTGTCTTTGGGTCCTACCACCCAAGCGGCTGCCTGCCTCCATCGTCTCCCTAAGGTGCTCTGCTCAGGGTTCCCCACCGCCCCAGCGGGTGGCAGCCAGCCAGCCAGGAGCTGCCAGCCTGGCTGCCTTAATTTAAATGCCCGACTGGCTTTGCAGTAAGTCTCAGGGACGGGGTCTCCGGACACTGCTGGTGGAGGCCCAGGTCATTGAAACCTGTGCCAGGGAGTCCATGGGCCTCAGGACTTTCCCTCCCTGGGAGGGGTTTTCAATGTGTGTTTCAAAGATGCCTTCATTCTACCAGGGAAAGGATCAGAACAAATCTGGTCACCATCAGCATTTTAAAACCTTCTCCCTTTGCACTTAGAGAATCCTCAGCCTGGCCCTGCTTGCCATGATGGCTGATGACAGTGACCCAGACAAAGGACACTCATTTGCGCCCAAGAACCAAGTACATAAATATTTACTTCAGTCCAGGCCAGGTCTCATGTGCCTTTTATGTGGTGGGAAGAGGATGGACCAGGCAGGTTGGCAGTTGGGCCAAGGCGGGGAGAGAAAAGGGAGTTTCTTTTCTGGGGAGCGGCTGTGTAAAAGCTGCCAGAAGTAGGAGAGGGAGGCTTGGAACTGGCAGTACTTGGGCATGGGGTGTCCTGAGAGGGCACGTCCAGAGTGGGTGTACCATGAGGACTGAGCCCCACCTGAGGGGGCCTTGGGTCACCCTCACCAGCAAATGCCAGGGTTAGAGGGGTTCTCACCACCGTTTGAGACAGAGTGTGATGACCACAGACAGGAGGAGGAGATGGGGTAATACTAGTGATGGAGGGAGGTGACCACAGGCCCTTGCTCAGTGCCCTGGCCCAGAAGGACAGACTGGATTCCGGAATCTATAGTGCCCAGAAGGTGGTCCCAACATAGGTTATACCAGAGACCATGTGTCGTCTCCTACACAAGGAGCACAACACCCTACTCACATCCCAGTCCCTGGGGCCAAGACCCACAGAACCCCACTGCAACTTGATTTCCAATCTCAGTGGGGGCGGGTCAGCGAGGGGCTGGCAGACTGGTAGCAATTAAGGATATTTTGAGCAGCTGACTCCATGGGCATAATCTTGGCTCTTGGAGCCCTAGGATGAGATCGGGGCAGCCCCAGGGTGCCATCTTTTCTGTCAGCTGACTCCTCATCACTCAGGCTGCACCAAGGGGAACCACTTCACCTGGGGCTGTTTCTGGGACTTTCCACTTGACCACTGCTCTGCTCCAGAGGGCAGCCGAGAGAGATGGAGGAAGGAGGTGGAAGTAACTCTTTGGCCCTTGTTTCTAACTGAAGGGGATGCCTATTTTCTCCTGCACCAGCTCCTGCACCAGGCCCAGCAGCGACTTCCTCTCTGCTTTCACTCCAAGGGCCCAGGCATGGTTAGGGTGGTGTTGATGGTTTCCTGGCGGTTGGGAGAGAACGTTTTCTCCAGTAGAACCCAGCCTTAGAAGCACAGTCTCAGTAGCATAGATGCTGGAGTTCAGTCCTCAGGAAACGCTTTTGGACTAGAATAGCTTCCATGGCTACTAATGAGGGAGTCATCATGCTGTACCGTATGTATAGGTGTTAGTTTTTATAGACATTTATTGGGCTGCGGTGTGAGAAAGTATGCAATGGGAGGGACGTCTGCTTTAGTCCAGGACTAACTTCTGCAGGAGAATTATAACATCAGGACAACAATAATAATAACCAGTCCTAATTAAGGGCTTGCGGAAGGGATTTAATCCTTACAACACTACAAGATTGGCACTATTATCATCCCATTTTACAGATGAAAAAACTGAGAGGTCAGTTACCTACCCACACCTCCACAGCTTGCTGGCATCTGGGCCAGCTCCACACCAGTTGTGAGAGAGCCTGTAGGAGAGAGAATGGGGAGGACCCTTGCTGCTGTTTAGGTCAAAGTCCCTGGCCCAGAGCACCACAGACTGGCAAGGAATCCTCCATTCCCACCGCCTACAGTCACTCAAAGACAAGAGAGCTACTCTGGCCCTAATTCTATCAATAGTGGGAGAGGAAGAGTGGGGCTGTAGAACTTAAGGAAAATGTGGAAGATAAAGTGCTTTTTGTATGTAATCTGTCCAAGTTCACAATAAAGCAGGAAACCAATTTTCCCCAAACTAAGAATTGAGGAAAGGCCAGTTCTTTGATTCCTTAATCTCTCATGCCCAGGGGCACAGATGTGGTTCTTTTAATAGACTCCACAGCACAAAACCCCTGAAGTCTCCTCAGGCTGTGACTGGGTCAAACCCAGGAGGAATGGCCTCTGATAGCGCAGAGGGCTGCTCTTTCCCTCATTGTAGTCTCACTGTGTCCTTTATCACCTCCAGCAAGCTGCAAAAAAAGCAAAGACCCCACCAAATCCCAGGGTGGGGAGCTCCCCCTAGTGGCCCCATGGACCCACTTGCTGATGGCCCCTGAGGTCTTGACAAAAGAGGAGGAAGCAGGTGGTTTGAACAAATCCTGAGTCTGGAATGAGAATGGCCCACTAGTACGATTGTGCCCGAAAAAACTGAAAGCAGGGACTCCAAGGCATATTTGTACACTGATGTTTATGGCAGTCTTATTCACAATATCCAAAAGGTGGAAATGACTTAAATATCCATTGAGAGAATAATGGAACATTATTCAGTCTATTTTTTTTTTTAAGATTTATTTATTTATCTTAGAGAGAGAGAGAGAGAGAGAGAGAGAGGGCAGAGGGAGAGGGGGGAGAGAGAATCTTGATCAGGCTCCATGCCCTGCGCAGAGACCCACACAGGGCTCAATCTCACAACCTTTGACCTGAGTCAAAACCAAGAGTTGGATGCTTAACCAACGGAATCCCCAGGTGCCCCAGAACACTATTCAGTCTTAAGAAGGAAGGACATTCTGACACGTGCTACATTATGAATGACACTTGAGGACGTGATGCTAAGTGAAATAAGCCAGACACAAAAGGACAAATATTGTATAATTGCACTTATAGGAAGTACCTAATTAAACTCATAAAACAGAAAGTAGACTTGTGGTTGCCAGAGGCGTGGGAGAAGAGAGGGTGGGTTTTTAATTATTTGATAGGCACAGAAATTCAGTTGGGGATAATGAAAAAGTTCTGGAGGTGGATTACATATGCATTCACCTTGCATAACAATGTGAGTATACTTGATGGCACTGAATTGTGTACTTAGAAATGATTAAGATGGTAAAGTTTATGTTTTGTGTATTTTACCATGATAAGAAAAACAAACAAAAAAAGAGACAGAATAGATTCACTCATTTATGTGGAAAAAACACATCTTTTACAGGTTCCTAAAACATTTTTTTTTTCAAATCACCCAAATTATGTTGAAATTTCCTGCCCGTTTTGAAATCTACGGTGAATAATGTCTTAAAATCCACTGTTTGGAAGAATAAAATGGGAGGAATTACTCTGCTTTTTGTGAAAATTTATCATATAGTTAGAGTAATCGAGGCAATATGGTCTTAGTGGAACGAAAGACAGATCAATGGAACAGAGTAAAGAACTCAGAAACCAAAAAAAAAAAAAAAAAAAAAAAAGAACTCAGAAACCCAGAGACCAAAACAAATGTGCTCAACTGACTTTTGGTAAAGATACAACAGCAACCCAATGGAGGAAGACTAGCCTTTTAGCAAACAGTCAGTGCTGGAGCTATTGTAGATTAAAAGTATGAACCTCGACCTAAATCTCACACTTTATACAAAATTACCATGCTTGTCATTAACTACTAGAGAAATGCAAACGAAAGCTACCATGAGGTATCACTACACATATATTAATGAACAACTAAAACACAAATATGTGACAACAGATAACTTTATGGAAAAACTGGATTTCTCATGCATTGCCAGTGAATATATAGAATAGTACAGCCCCTCTGGAAAATGGGTTGGCAGTTTCCTAAAAACAAAACAAAACCAAAAACAAAAAACCTAAGCTGACACTGACCAGACGACACAGTGATTGCATACCTGGGTGTTTCTCCTGGAGAAATGAAAACTGATGCTCACGCAGAAACCGTGAAAGTCCGTAGCAGCTCTATTGGTAATAACCCCAATTTGGAAACAGTCCCGATATCCTTCAATAGATGACTGTTTGCACAAACTGTGGTATATCCACGCCATAGAATACTACTCAGCAACAAAAAAGAACCAACTACTGACACATGCAACAATTCGGATGGCTGTCAGAGGCATTATACTGAAAAAAGCCAAACTCAAAAGGTTATCAATTGCACGACTCCATTAATATAAAAATCTCAAACTGACAAAATTATAAAAATGGGAATATATCCATGGTATCAGGGATGAAGAATGAGGTGGGCAGGAGGAGGATGGAGTATTTAGAATAGCATAAGTGAATGGCAATGGATCGATTCTGTATCTTGACTGATAAGAATCCACATGTGACAATATTGCGTAGAAACACACACATGCAGGGCGCCTGGGTGGATCAGTGGTTGAATGTCTGCCTTCAGCTCAGGTTGTGATCCTGGGGTCTCGGGATTGAGTCCTGCATTGGGTTCCCTGCAGGGAGCCTGCTTCTCCCTCTGCCTGTGTCTCTGCCTCTCTCTGTACCTGTCACGAATAAATAAATAAAATCTTATATAAAAAAAAAAGGAAACACACACATGCAAATAAGTAAGGTTTATACCATGTCAGTTTCCTGGTTTTGATACTGTCCTACAGTTATGTAAGATGTGGCCATTAGCAGAAACCAGGTGAAGGGTACAGGGGACCTCTCTGTACTATTTTTGTAACATCTTGAGAATCTAGACTCATTAAAAAAAAAGACAGGTAAAATGCACTCAGCTCTTCAAGAAACAAGGAAGAGAAGGGAAGTGAGTGTTATGGAACATTTACCCTCTGCCCAGACCTGAGCCAGGCATAGTCCTAGGATCCTCATTTGACCTCCTCATGGCCGTGTGAAGTGTGTATTATTATCCCATTTTATAGACAAGGAGACTAAGGCCCAAAGTGGCGGAATTGTGTTTCAAACCAAGTCTGCCTGACCTGAAAGCTTGTCCTCTCTTAGGGAACTGAAGTGATATGAGCTCTTGAGGTTGAGTGTGTGAGGAGGAATATGTGGTGGAGCTTTGGCTCTGCTTGCCAAAATTAGCACCACTCAGAAATGAGCCCTGTGCACTCATTTCAGTCATTGTTAACTGAAGAGCTCATTCCTCAGGTTATCCTGTTTTGATGGCATCCATCTAAGCTAATCAGAACAAATCCTTGCCTTCTGAAAGCTTATGTCTTTTCTTAAACACTACTTTTGCATGTTATTTTCCTATGCATAAGTCTAGGGCCAAATCCTTGGCTTGGTACTTGGGCACTTGAGGCCCCTGACCAACTGTCACCTTCAGAAATGTACAGGAATGGGGTGTCTGGGCAGAGGGCTCAGTCGATTAAGTGTCCAACTCCTGATCCCAGCTCAGGTCTTGATCTCAGGGTTGTGAGTTCGAGCCCCACACTGGGCTCCATGCCGGGCATGAAGCCTACTTAAAAAAAAAAAAAAATCCAGTGCTCCATTCCACTGTCGTCCACATGAACTGTCTCCTCTAGCTGAAACAGTTTATGGTCCCAGACTGACTTACACATCATTACTCTCAGAGACCCTTTCATCATTCTTAGCCCATCTAGATTCTATCCATGTAGCCCACTCTGTCTACCCCAACACTCAAGAACCTAGGTCTCTACCTCACTCACAGTAGGCACTCAGCACAGGCTTGACGAGTAAGTGAATTATGGACTTATCACGTATGGCCCTGTAATGACATTAAGTGTTTATTTATATAAATAACG
The DNA here is from genome assembly GCF_053574225.1 of Canis aureus. Taxonomy (NCBI): domain Eukaryota; kingdom Metazoa; phylum Chordata; class Mammalia; order Carnivora; family Canidae; genus Canis; species Canis aureus. The sequence continues at coordinate 44,629,712 of NC_135635.1, read as the reverse complement.
TTTATATAATATATTAAAATATATTATATTATATACTATTATTAATTATTAATATTAATATATTATAGATAAATATATAATAAATATTTATTTATATAAATATATACTATTTATTTATATAAATAACATTTATATGTTCGTTTTACCTTTCGAACAAGATGGTCCGTTCCTTAGCTTAGCATGCTTTGTATTTTCACCAGCCCTTTGCCCAATTTGTTCCATTTTATAATAGTCGCTAATAATGAGAGCTATTCTCATGCCCATGGCTGGATGTCCCCTCCACCTCTGGTCCTCTGTTTGCATGATTCTGTGTCAGGCACACTCACTGCTGGTGAGTGGGTGCTGGTGGCCTGAGGTCCAGCCATCCATTACGTTCTAATTCTTGCTTCTTCTCTTCCTTGGTGGAGGAATCCAAGTTGCAAAGGGCTCAGATGTGCGGTGTCTTTACCATAACCATCCCCCACTCCTCTTCCCATGATTATCTCCTTCAGCAACTGTAACCTTCCCTGGGGGGCTGACTTGGCTCCTCCAGTTTCAAGACGTGAGTCGGGAATCAGCTCGACCCCAGGACTTAGCCGCGGGCATCCACTCGGATGAGCCATGAGCCGCTGGGAGGGAGCTACGGCAAGTGTAACTGAAGGAGAACTGGAGGCGGGAAAGGGCTGGGCCGCTGCTGCGCGGGCCCGAGCGCAGGGGGCTGAGGCTCGAGGGGCTCCAGGGGCTCGAGGGGCTCGGTGGGCCCGAGGCGGTGGGTGGCGAGGCCGCCTCTCCTGTCCCCGTGCTTCTCCGAGGGCTGTTGAGCCAGTGGCGGTTCTGGACAGCTGCTCGGGGTGCCTCTGAGAGGGAGGCTCTGGGGGTTCCCCAGCCTTGAGGCTCTGGGGTCGAGCTGGGGCTCTGCCATCTGCCAGCACTTCTCCAGAGGAACACGTGTAAGAGGCTTCTAGAAGGATTCAGCACATGTGTCCACACCGAGGTCTCCAGTGTCCCTCCTGCGCCCTGGTCAGGCAGAGGAAGGTGTCCTGACATCACAACCTAATGGCTTTGTAGGACGAGGGAGGGAGGGAAGGGGAAGGGGAAGGGAGCGGGGGTGAATCTCCACGTCTGCTTTCATTGGTGGGTCCAGACCCAGGGTGCCAGGTGGAGCCGGCGAATTCCCTGGAAGGCCGCTGCCCTGGCACCTGCCCTCCACCGGTGCAGCCGACCCCGCACCCCGCACCCTGGGGAACAGAGGAAGCCGGACGTTCCCAGGAATCCGAACCAACATCCAGGATTTCAACAAGTGGAAAATTACGGTCTTCCCAGATTTTTCTCTAGGCTAGGGCTCAGCCAACTATACCTGAGGGCCCGAATCCAGACTACAACCTATTTTTGCCTGGCCTGCAAGCTAAGAATGGCTTTTACATTTTTTGATGGTTGGAAAAAAATGTTTTTGAAGGCTGGTATTTCATGACATGTGAAAATTGTATGAAATTCTAATTTCAGCGTCTACAAATAAAGCTTAATTAGAACACATGCATTTGCGTACATATTGCCCGTGGCGGCTGTAGCGCTGCCACAGCGTGGCTAAGCAATTATATCAGACATTGTATGGGCCTGGAGAACAAGACGGGCTACAAAATCTGCAGTACAAATGAAAATGTGGGGCCTCTTGATGAAAGAGAATTTTTATTCCGTGATGGCAACTATGGAGCATTAGGCCAAGTTTGGTGCCTCTCTAAAGCCAGGGTCCTCTGACTGCTGATGAAGCCAGCACGGACTCTGGCTCCTTACAGAAAAGTTTGCTGGAGCACCTGGCTGGCTCAGTCAGTGGAGCACACGACTCTTGATCTCGGGGTCGTGGCTTTAAGCCCTATGTTGAATATAGAGAAAATAAATAAATAAATCTAAAAAAAAGTTTTCTACTGTCTGCACACGCCTGCGCCCCCCCACAGACTTATGATTAATGTTAGTCTCCAGCAAAAATTTAGAGAAAATTATTAAATTGTTTCTGGATACTTTGAAAAGAAATGATTACATCTAGGATTCCATTTGGTGTCACTAAAAATCATTCCAAATTAGACTCCTTTTCTTTTTGCTAAGATTGCCTATTGGGACAGGAGGGAGCACAAGGCAGTGTAGGTCAGTGTTGTAGGTATGTCCTCACACGGACGCCAAAGTACTGGGGAAAAGATGTGATGTTCTCTTTATGCATGAAGTTCAAGTTTAAAAGTGCAAATTGTTTTGAGTCTTCTTGTTCCTCAGATGCCATAATAACTGGTTTGAATGGTTTGAAATGGTTTCAATAACTCATTTGAAAGTCTACTCCATATAGCTCTATAAGGCTAAAAAGTTATTTTTGAAAGTGATTTCAAAGTTATTTGGGCTTCATTTCCTCAAGCCATTCCAGAGGCTCTGTTATGAAGCTGAATCTATTAGTATTTTTGTCAGATGCAGTGACTGAATTTGGTGCAGACCTCGACAGCAGATACATGGTTCATGACTCCGAAGTGAGGAACGGGTGAATCCCCCTCTCATCCCCAAAGGGTCACATCTACACTTTGTAGTCACTGGCAATTTTGGAATATAAGTGAACATTGTAGTTTGCAAGCTGCACGTGGTGTTTTATTTCCGCCTCATAACACTGGCTTGTTAAATAAATGAGAGATGCAGCTTTCACGGGAGGTCCCGGGGGGGTTCCCATTTCTTGTTGCAGCAAATAATATTGATCTTTGCCATTTCTGGCCAGACAGATTTATTCTTACCATGTTGATGTAGGAAGGACTGGGGGATGGGTGTCCGGGCTGAGCCTGTGCCTGGCCTCTTGCTCTTGGGTTAACCCTGGGGAAGCCGTGCTCTCTCCGTTGCCAGACGGCTGGGGGTGGGGGTGGGGGGGAGTCCCCTGAGCAGGGGAGCACGTTGTCCTGGCTACAACGGGAGGAAGGGGGACAGAGATTCTAGCCGGCATCCGATTCAGCTGGGGCTGGGTCATCCCAGCTCAGAGGTCATGGGTGGCATGCTGGGGAGCCTGTGGCTATAGAGCAGGGCTCTGGGTGCTGCCAGAAGGGGCATCTTGACCGCGTTGCTTCATATTTCTAGGCTGTCTTCTGTTTCAAATGAAGAGAGTGGACAGGATTATTTCTAAAATCCTTTCCAGCTCTCATTATCTATGAACTTATAAGGAAGAGTTTTCTAACATAAAAATCTGTTCAAAAATGAAACCAACTGTTTTACAGAGTAAAAGGGGGTCCTGTAGCAAGAGGGAAGTTAGGGCGACCCCCACTGCTCTACTTCCAATGACCTTAATCGAAAGCAGCCTTTCTTTAATATAAAGTGAATTCCTCAGGAGCATTCTCCTCTAAACTGAACAAATCTAATAAAAGGTAGTTTACTCAACCTCCTTGTGCCCTATTCCCCACTAGAAAATGGAAGGAGCCCTCAGGTGTGCTTTGAGAAGAGACAAGAAGGGGCAAGAACAGCCAGACAGCCTGGGTCATCAGGATGGAAGCCTCTGGGCTGTTTGTTGAACCGGCCAGGGCCCAGCAAGGTGCTTCCCGAGGCTTCAGCTGCCACAGGAACACTAGCTTTAAACAGGCCAACACTGAGCAAAGGAGGTGGGACGGTAGGAGCTGCTGGAAGGAGGCTCAGAGAACAGTGTCCAGGTGAGTGCAGAGGCCTTGGTACAAGGAGGACACGTTCAGGCTTCGTGCTTGGCTAGAAGGAGGCTTTGAAAGATTCTCAACCAGGGAGCAGTGGTGACGAAAGCAGTGTCCAGGACTGTAAGGATTTGGTGTGGGGGGTAGCTTGGGAAATAAACAAAAATTCTTACCATGGTAAAAAAAAATACAGAATGGAGACTTTATCATTTCAACCATCCGTAGGTACACAGGGCAGAGGCATGAAGTATCATGATGTTAGTCACTCATCACCACAGTCTATACCCAAAACTTTTCCATCATTTCCAAGAAAAACTCTATTCTACTTTCTGTTTGTATTTTTATTCTTATTATTTTTAAGGATTTTATTTATTTATTCATGAGAGACACACAGAGAGAGAGGCAGAGACACAGGCAGAGGGAGAAGCAGTTTCCATGCAGGGAGCCTGATGTGGGACTCGATCCTGTGACCCTGGGATCACCCCACAAGCTAAAGACAGACGCTCAACCTCTGAGCCACCCAGACATCCCAGCACTCCCTCCTTTGTAAGGCAGAATAATATTTCATCTAAGGATATTTTGTTTTATGCACACATCCACTGATGGCCACTTGGGTCGCTTCCACTTTTTGGCTGTGGTGAATAAGGCTGCCGTGAACAACTGTACAAATATCTCTTTGAGTCCCTGCCTTCAGTTCTCTGGGGATATACCTAGAAGTGGGGTTGCTGAATCATCCGGTAGTCCCATTTTTTTTTTTTTTTTTTAGTTCCATGTTTAATTGTTTGAGGAGACACTGTACTGTTTGGGTCAAACACCAGCCTTTGAAAGAGCCCCAGGAGCTTCACGGAGAGAAGATGATGAAGGCCCATGGAAGGTGGAAGGGAAGGGGCCAGGGCTGAGGGCCAGGCCAGCCTGGGCATTCGTCCATCTGGTCACGGCCAGATTGTGTGACTCCACGTCAGCGCCATCCCTTGCTGAACCTCTGTTTCCCTTCCATTTGTTTATGGAACGCATTTTCATTGAACATCTAGAATGCTCCAGCCACTCTTCTAAGCACAAAGCTGTGCTAATGACAAAACAGATGTGGGCCATGTTCTCGTTCAACATCTGTCTGAAATGTGGACAGTGAGCCCCGTCACATATGAAAGGGCTGACGCGGGGTCTGAGTCATCAGAAGCACTTAATAAAGGGTCCTTTCCTTCCCTCTAACTCGGCAGCTGGATGATCAAGGACACTGTATGTTCTCGTATAAATAACCTCCTGTGGAGGTGCTCCTACAAATAACTCTCTTCTAATTCTGTCTCTTTTCTCTCTCTCTCTCTTCTAATTCTCATTTCTAAAATGCCCGGAAGTCCACAGTGAAAATAACAGCAAACCCAAGGGTGCTGTGGGTGAGGGCAAGGCAGCAAGTGCAAGGGGGGCCTGGGCGGGAGCCGGTTTGGGTGGGCTGGCCGCCTCCAGGGTGGGGGCCCGGGGAGGCGTGGTGGGGAGCCCGCTGGGCCGGGTTCACCCTGGCAGCTGAAGCTTCCCACGGTGAACAGTGACTGATGCAAACCCAGGGACAAACACAGATCGGCAAACCCCAACAGCATCCCAGGGAAAGCTGGTGAGAGACATGGGACATAAATGGGGCCTGGTCCACACCGCTTGGTGACTTCCGGCCGCAGGCCAGCCCGCAAGCCCGCCCAGGGGGTTCTCGAGGTGGTTCTCGAGCCGGCTGCCACCTATGGAAGGAGAGAAGCCTTCTCCCACTGTTTTTCCCCTTCCCTTATGGTCCCTTTCATTATTTAACACCTTATAATAAAACCAATCCTGGGAACCTGGGCTGGCTCAGTGGTTGAGCGGCTGCCTTTGGCCCAGAGCGTGGTCCTGGAGACCCGGGATCGAGTCCCACGTCGGGCTCCCTGCATGGAGCCTGCTTCTCCCTCTGCCTGTCTCTCTGCCCCTCTCTCTGTCTCTCATGAATAAATAAATAAAATCTTAAAAAACAAAACACTCCTCGCAAGCAGTGATCTTATTCATATTTCTGTGCCTTGTGGGCATAGACCCTGCCCCCGGTGAAGAGGCAGTTGATCTTTGGAGGAGGGAGGCTGCCTCGGGTTGGGTGGAGACCAGCCTGGTGGGGGAGCAGCTGGGGTGTTCCTGTCCTGCTTGTCTCTCAAAGGTTACTCACTGGGCAATTTTGGCCAGTTCTGAGACTGGCTGGAGTGCGTGCTCCCCTGCCTTGCCAGGAGTCTGTGAGGTATAAGTGAGTGAACAGTATGAGGAAAGGTAGAAAGGAAGTTTCAATACGTTGAAGGCCTTACCTGGGCTCCTGCCCCATCCTCCTTGCTCAGCCCTTCTGGGCGGCCCCCACTCCACCTTCCAGAGGTTGGATGCCTTGGCTCACTCCCACCCACTGTATTCCTCCGCTTGATTCCTTCTGGATTAGCTCAGTGTAGTTTTACCCCAAAGACTCTGTCCGAGTTGGCAAGAGTCACACACTGGGCTGCTTGGCTTTTAATAAAGTTTATGATTTAAATCTTGTGCTCTTAACACCTTCTTTGCAAGCCTCAGAGGGAAACAGAAATGTTGAGCTTGTTTACTTATTCCCTTCCTGACACGGAGATCCTCACACCCGGCCAAAGCCTGCGTGTACGTGTGTGTGAGTGTGTGCGTACTAACGCGGAGTTCGGGTGTAGGCTGTATGCATGCGTGTACTCAGGGGGACAAGAGAAAGCTTCAGAAACACTGGCTGCCTTTCAGACCCTGGCAGGCCCCCAAGACATCGACTGAGCCCTTCAGCATGAAGGTTTCCTCGTGAAGAGCAACGAGCTGCATCAGATCCCTCACAGGGAAACCGGCGAAGAGTCTGGCCCTGGGGGACCTGGAGAGGCTGCGGGGAGACCCTTGCGCAGGATCCCAAGGCTCTAGGGTCAAACCCTAGGTGCGTCCCTCCCAGCTGTTTGTACCCGAAATGCAATCACGGGGGCTGGGGTTAGGGGTCCCTGCTGCTCCAGGGCCTGGCCTGGAAACAGAGGATTCGCTGGACCAGGCAGCAGGCGGGAGTCCCCGTGACCCCAACCAAGCAGCTGCTGCAAGGGCTTGCTCTGCCCGCCCTGCCCTCGGGGGCCCTGGGGTCGTGACATGTGTCGGCACAAACGTTTCAGGGGCTGAGATATTTCCAGTGACACAGCTGTGGTGACGAGGATCCCAGGGCACAGACAAGTGAGCTAAACCATCTGAACCACTGCAGGGACTCAGAAGGGAGGCCATGTGTTCCTTGCTGTCGGGGACCTTCCGTGGGGGGTGGGGGGAGAGGGGACCAGAGCAGAGCAGCCTGGGGTTCGGGCAGAGGGGCCTCTCACTTGTGGGGGGAGTGGGGACAAGGCAGGTGCCTTCTGTGAGTCTCAGCCCACGTGGGAGCTCGAGGTACTGGCTGGCCTGGGCTTGTACTCCGTGGCCTGGACTCCATGACGTGACGTCCCGGCCAAGGAATCCAACGTTGGGCCCCAGTCTCCCTGGGTCTCTTTTGTCACAGTGACTAACAGGCTAGGCAGACAAAGCTCACATTCAAGAGCCCATCCCTGCAGGAGGATAACATGGCCCAGCCGATGAGGCAGGCACATTGGCATCTGGGGTTTTTTCTTCCTGAAGCAAAAGCAATATGATTGTTGGCATTCGACTCCCCTGGGGGAGGGCACCGCGGCCTCGGCCCCAGCCTGGGCTCCCAGCGGGCAGGCCCAGAGGTGTCTGATGTGCCTTCCTGAGTTCACACAGGGCCAGGACGGAGCCTGGGAGGGGGAGTGTGAGGAGGTGGGTGGTGATTCCCCTGCGTGACACTCCCGGTTCTGGGCCTCAGTTTCCCCATCTGTAGGATTTCAGGTAGGGGGAAACAGCACTTGGGGGCTCTCATCAAAGTGGGATGAACTTTCAGACAAATGATGGTCCCGTTGTCAAGTCTTTAGGCAAAACAATATGTGGATTTACTTATAGGCCACGGGGATAATTCTATCCCCAGACGGTGGCTGCAGCCCAGCAGGGGTTCCCTGGCAAAGGATGGCTCTCCCGAGCTGAGGCACACAATGGACGGCCGCTGGGGCCCGTGTGCTTTCCCACACATTAGCTCACCCACCTGTGAAGTAGGCACTGTTATTTCCTTATTTTTATTTTCATTTTTTAAAGATTTATTTATTTGAGAGAGAGAGAGAGTTTGAGGAGAGGGGCAGAGGGAGAGAGAGAGAGAAAGAGAGAGAGAGAGAATCACAAGCAGACTCCCAGATAAACGCAGCGCCTGACATGGGGCTCCATCGCACAACCCTGAGATCATGGCCTAGCCAAAACCAAGGTTCCGACACTTAACTGACTGAGCCTCCCAGGTACCCCTGGGCACTATTATTTCTATTTTTATTTTGTTTTACTTATTTATTTGAGAAAGAGAGAGTGAGAGGGAGTGTGAGTACACAAGCAGGGGCAGGGGCAGAGGGAGAGGTGGGGCTCCATCCCGGGACCCCGGGGTCGTGACCTGAGCTGAAGGCAGACGCTCAACTGACTGAGCCACCCAGGCGCCCCTGGGCACTATTATTTCTATTTTTAAAATGAGAAAACTGAAGGTCAAAGACGTCCAGTGAATTCTCCGAGGCCGCACAGCTCATGCATAAGCAGTGAAGACGAGACGAGAACGTAGGCCCCCTCGCTCTTCAGGGCCCGGGCTCCCACGCCCAGCTCTGGCCGTTCAGCGGGCGGCACCCTGTCCCCTGCCCCCGGGAGCCGGGCGGCCTGCAGACAGCCGGCCTGAGAGGGTACAGCCCCTCCGACCGGTGTCCCCGGCCGGCTTCTTGAGTTTTCCCCGGAGGCGGGTGACTCCTAAAAGCTGTGGGGCCTTCCTGACGTCAGCACTTGTGATAATGGCCAAGGGAGGCAGAGCCCTCCAGTCACTCGGTCGTCCTGGGGCCCCCCGTGCTTGAGGCCCCCCGTGCCCTGGGAGGCGCGCATGGCAGGAGGGTCACACCGAGGCCCCAGGATGGCCCGACCCACACGTGTCCCTGCAGGGCCGCCCTGGTGGGGCGCGGGGCCTGCACACAGACTCCCCACAAAGCCTCACTTGCCACAATCCGGAGGAACAAAATCATCACAACAAGAAAACTCAAGCCCAGGCCAGAGGAGGCGGGAGCTCTGGCTCGGAGTGTGAATTCCAGCAGGGCCCAGGCTTCGGAGGTCGGGGTCGACGGAGGACTTTCTCCCCACGCAGCCCGCGCTCCCTCTTATTGAACGTGGGTCAGTTATTCACCCTCACAAGCAAGCCTGAAGCGCGGGGGCCGCTGGGGAGGCACTGGGCCGGACAGACAGACAGACAGACACATACAGGGAGGAGCAGCCGCTCAGGGAGGAAGAGGGGAAGGTGGGCTCAGTGTGGGAACAGCTGACCTGCCTGCGGATCCCTCAGATCCCCTGTGAGCAGGAGCATCGCTGCTTCCTCACACCGTGTGACGAGGAAACGTCCGGGAGGCCCGAGGCGGCATCACTGCCGCTTTACACCTCACGACTTGCTCACCAGGGGCTGGAGAGAGCCTGCACAGTGCGCCATCCCTCATCCTTGGGGAACAGATGGCCCCCAGGGCCGGCGCACACGCGCCTGGCGTGACAGCCTGCAGCGGACAAGGGGGCGTGTCCCTGCTGTCCCTAGGCTGGCCTGGATGCCTCATGCCCTGCAGGCCGGCAGCAAGTCTCCTCAGAGTCCCAGCTCACAGGGAGCCTCCCATCTGGCTTCAAGCTCTGATGGTGCCCGGGGTTAGTGAAAGGAACCGCCGAGAAACACCAGCAAACAGATGGCCCCAGCTTTGACCCCGGGCCCAATCGCTTCCTGGCCTTGTAATGTGGAGCGACTCTTCCATGGCTCCAGCCATGGCCTGCTCTTTACTACCTCCAGCAGCCCCCTGGTCCCTGGGCCTGGACACTTTCCAGAGTTGACACACACAGGTGCTTTTCTTTTTCTTTTTTTTTTTGGGGGGGGTGGTGATCAGCCTCTCATGGCGGCTGTGGTTAGGTCACTGGTGGTGTGGCTTAGGCTCCCCCAAGTTGGCCTTCTTCTCCGGTGCATTAGAGATCTTTCACAGTGTGGACTCATCCAACCTCCTTTTAAGCTATGTTTGCGGCCACCATGTCTTCTCCTCCATGGTCTTTTTTCTTTTTAAAGATTTTATTTATTCATTTATTTGGAAGGGAGAGAGCACAGTGGGAGTGGGGTGGGGCAGAGGGAGAAACAGACTCCCTGCTGAGCAGGGAGCCTGCAGTGGGGCTTGATCCCAGGACCCCAGGATCATGACCTGAGCCGAAGGCAGATGATCAACCACCGAGCCACCCAGGTGCCCCACTCTCCTCGAGGGTCTTAAGCCAAGATCTTGACATTAGACTGCTTGCAATCCCCAAATACCCTACGACCTTTGCCCCCTCCCTGTTTTTGCTCAGGCCTTTTCTGCCTTCCCCATCCTTGAACTCCTTTGCTGGCAAAATTCAGTTTGCCATTCAAGGTCAAACTTGTAGGTCTATGAAGAGCATTGCCTGCTCTTCTGTGCTCCCAGATTTTATTGGGATACCTTTCTTCCACTGGACTGAGGTCTCTAACAGAAGTGGCCACAGTCGTGGCTTGAAGAGCCCGAGCCCTGGAGACGGAGCTGGGTTTAACCTCTGGCCCTACCACTTATGAGCTACAGGACCAGGAGAAAGGTGTTTCATTGCCCCGTGCTTCATCTGTAAAATGGGGACAATAGCACCTGCTTCATAGGATTGCTATGACAATGAAATGAGATAAACATGGGAAGTGCTGACACCTGAGCCTGACACCTGGAAGGCATGCCCAAACTGCTGTTTGCATCTCTGGAGCCCCGAACACAGAAGAGTCTGAATACTGAACTGAGGGCTCTGGTGGCAGTTTGAGTGGGCAGATTACTTGGATCCTGGAGAAGAAGGTCCATGCGTGATGACTGGGCCAGCAAATTGAAGGATGTGAATATTTAACTCAGAGAAATTTCAAACATTCACGATAATGGAACAGTATAACGAACCCCGTGCATCTGAACCCGTTTCAACAGGTACCAATTCACGGCCCATCTTTCCATATGTATGACTGGCCCCTCGCCACCTCCCCAGCACACATACTGGATTATCCTAAAGCAAATGGCAGATGTGAAAAAAGCAATTTTGTTTTACACTTTTAAAGGAGTTTTCAAAAAGGAAACACATAATCATATATTATTCCTCATGGGTTACGGCTTGTGACTAGTAGAAGGTGGCCTTATTTTCAAGGGAAAGTTGAGGAGAGGCTGAGAGGTCAAGGGGTAGCCGAAGGCTCCCGCTGGGAGTCCAGGGCTCTTTCCAGGACATCTAGGAAAGCTTGTGGATCCCAGAACACTCTCTCACCCCAGACTCTAACTAGTTTTGTTTTTGAGAGAGAGAAAGAGGGGTAGGGGGTGGGGGAGGGAGGGGAGAGACAGAATCTTGAGCAGACTCCACACTCAGCATGGACCTGGTGTGGGGCTCGATCTTACAACCCCGAGATGGTGACCTGAGCTAAAATCCAGTTGAGTGCTTAATGGGCTAGGCACCCAGGCACCCCGAGGCTAATGAGTTCTTAAACATCTTTTAGCCAGCCTGAGATATTCCACCTCAAAAAATTAAATAATAGCAGTCTTTTCCTAATTCAGAGGAAAAAACAAGTTAATGGATGAAATTCTCAATTGCAAATTCTCCTCTCAAATATTTTTCCTTAAACCTTGTGGTCTCTGTGTCCATTTGTCTGCAATTGAGTGCTGGTAGACCATAGAGTGAATAAACAAATAGTGAAATGAGATTAATGGAAACCCTGGAAACAGCTGACCAGTGTAATCTGACAGTTTTCTGTGGACACATCTGCTTGTGATTTTATATTTTGCAGTATGATACATGTTCTGCAAGTGAAATTGTTCCTGCTTCATGGTGACAAAACGAGCAACATTGGGTTCCCAGGCCTGTAAACAGCACCGTCTCCCAGGTGTTCCTCCACCTGGCACGACTTCGCAGCAGCTGCTCGGGCTGAGGCAGGCAGGGCTAGAGCCCAGGTGTGGGGGAACCTGTCAGCAGGGGCCACATCGGACTCGCCTGCCTCCGAGTGCCAACACACAGTGGACAGGAATCTCCACAGGAGGGGGGCAGGGGAGCCAGCAGGTTGATCCCACCCGGGGTGGATGCAGAAATGGAGAGAGGCAGAAAACGCATTCTCATACACGTCCACCCAGAATAATTTCTTATTGAGCATAAGGCCCAAGAGAGACACCCAAACTGGGAATTTTCTTTTCTTTTTTTTTTTTTTTTCCAAACTGGGAATTTTCAAGCACAGGTTCTCTGGTTCCTTTATTTTTGGTATTTGCACTTCCTGTCGGCTGCTACAGCTCCCACATCCCTGAGCTAATACATCGGGTACACCCCAATGAAGCCCAAGGAGTCCCGAGTGGAGGCCCCTCGGCCACACCCTGGCTGCTCCCCCACCTGAGCTCAAGCTCCAGAAACGCAGCTAGATGTAATGGGGACCTGGCTCAGGGCCTAACAGGGCAGGAGGGAGGAGGCAGGTGGGAAGCGACTCTAGAGAGCTGTAAGGGGGCTGCCAGTGCAGGGCTTGCGCGGGACCTGCAGGAGGCCCACTCCTGAGCACACGCCCGCCAGGCCCGAGCCAGCCTTGGCTCCTCCGCCCCCGCCTTCACCGGGGCAACGCCGTGCTGGCATCTGAGGACTCCTCTCGCTTGCATCAGCAGACTGGATGAGGCTCAAAGAAAGACAAGGCACACAACTTTTAAATAACTTTATAATTTCCTGATGGATTTAGTTTGTGAATAAAAAAGAAAAAATGGACAAAGTGTTTACAATAATTATCAAGGCAAAGTTGACCATAACACAATTTGTTTGTAATGTCATTATCCTGTCAGTAACACGACTCCGGCCGTCACACACACACACACACACACACACACACACACACACACACACTTGAAGGCAGCGGGTGCATTTGCATCACAGACATGATCATTGCAGCTGCTACTGTCACCACAAGGAACTCAAGCTAGAAGGAGTCGTGCCGTGCGTTGAGAGAGGGGAGCAGGTCCTGGGGACATCAGGCCTGCACCCCGGCCGCCCTGAGCGCTCAGTGGGGTCCCGGGCAGGCGAGCCGGGGGTGCCCGCCACACCACGGCGGATCGCAGTTACTGGCGGGCGCGGGAAGGAGAGCTGGGCTCACAGCCGGAGGCCGAATTCTCTGGCTTGGCCGCGTTCCTGTCCTTGCCCCACCGGGGTCCAGAGGGGCGGCCCTGGCCAGGGTGGCGGGCGGCCTGAAAAGCTTTAAGGGAAAGCATCCGGGGACCGAAGGCAGAAGGAAGTGAGCCGTGAGTGCGGCCCTTCGGCCTGCGTGCCAGGGGTGGGGTGTCGCTGGCTGCTATAGCACCTACTGGCAGGAAAGAGGCTGGGGGAGCGTGGTGGGGGGGCTCCCACACAGGATCAGGCACACTGACATGGGACCCAGGCAGGTCTGAGGGTGGTTACAGGCTCACACCCTCCGAAACCTCTACCCCGAGGTCCCGAGGATGTACAGGAGATCTCTGGCACAAATGGGACCCTCAGAGCCCCAGATTCCAATTCCTTTGACTCAGCAGTTGTCTCTGTCTCCCAGGCAGTCCTACCTACCTGGAGAGTGTTTCCAAGTGGGGAGCCCGGCTGTCACCTCAGCCCAGCTTGGGAGAAGGGGTAGGAGTTCGACTGCCCCGTAGCTTGAATTCCTTTATTAACATGATATCGCTTTGCATTTTTTAAAAACACAGCTCTTTAACTGTTCAGTTCTACAAACTACTTTTTAATATCTTAATCATCTCAACAATGGACACAATGTAACTGCCCCAATGCTCTGAACCACACAGACAATATTGACAAGCAGAGAAACAAAAGAGGTGGGATGGGTCAAAGATCCGGTCCCCCCAAATCAATCCTAAAACCACCTTTCCCCCAAAAGAGTCAGGAGAAGAAATACCTACAAGAGGGTCACAGCACTCACTAAACACATTGGGGAAAAAATCAGGAGACACTTGGTTACAGTTTTGACACTAAAAAGTCTGGAAACAGTTTTTGATTAAAAAGAGTAAGTGAAGACAGCCATTTTGTTCAGAAGGATTTCCCTGTAATGTGTGTGTGTTTTTTCTTGCCCAGACATTCCCTTAGTCCACGTGGGGAAAACTCCAGATTCTTTTAAAAACAATTCTTTGACCAGTTCAAGTCGTTGTCCTGAGAAGCACTGGCAGTGATGGAGGGTTGGCCTTGCAGGCTTGGCAAAGGGTGGGATGCCCTACTGCATCTACTCTCTGTCCTCACCTGCTTTTCCACAGCTCTGAACTCTTGTGGGTGGGAGGTAAGGCTGGAGAGGCAGACATGGAAGTTACTGATATGATGGACACAGGGCCCACCATGACTCAGGAAGCGCCATGTGAAGGTCACATTCCAAGTAGCAACGTATTCCTTGATTTGCTCTTTCCTCAAAACCCCTGAGGGTAGCTGGTGGGCTTGTGCTTCACTACTGGGGTCAAAGGGGAGGACAGGATGGTTCTGGGATCAGCAGGACTTTCTAGCAGCAAATCCAAATGCCAATCCTGAACGTCATAGGGGAGGGATCAGCTCAGCAGTTGACTAAAACTTTGTGATGATTTCCTCTTCCTCTTCTGAGGAGTGGGTGAGCCAACAAGCTCCTTGTGGAAAACCAAACAGATTTTCAGTGACAAAAGGTGAAAAAGGTGCCAGGTCACACTGACACTGTCAACACTGAAGGCAGTCTTGGGTCCCATCTGCTTTACTAGTATTTCTAAAGATCAACTGTAAGGGAGAGAAGCATTTAGCTTTTCATTAGACTAGAAGATACCAGGTTAAAGGTTAGAGCTGAGATGGATTTGGGGATTCTCATTCATATTTCTTAATATATTAAAGCCCATTTACAATCTTTTCCATTTCAAATGGTACCCAAGTCCTTGTAAATCTCAATTGAGATACTTCATCAAGGACTCAATGAGTACCTGGGATAGAGGTATATGAAAAGATGAAAAAAAATCACATTGTATTTTTTTTAGTCATGAGCCCTGCATTGGATCCCACCCACTCTTCTTCCTGTCCCCTTTTATGATGACCTTGATTTGGGGCACAGATCTCTAGGTGCTAAGGGGCAACTAGACTTGCCAACGGAATAGATGAGTTTGGTGAAAGGAATAGGCAACGTGCAGTGAGTTTTCAAGGCTACAGACCTTCGCCAGCAGTTGAGTGACTTTGTGAAACCATGAAAATCAGAGGAGTGTCATGCAATGATAAGTCTTTGTGTGATGGAAACTGCACATTTAGTAAAAGTTGGCTTGATGAATGAGCTCAACTTGGTAAGATGCTCTATGTACTAGACACTGTATTAATTTTGCCCCTATAATATAAAGTCAGGTCATGTTTGTTATTAAAGTTTGGCCAGAGCCTACTTTCATCAAGAACCAAACAGTCCCCAGAACCATTTGAGATGCTAGGATGACCACCCAAGAGGAATCAAGGTGCTTCCCTGGTACGGTTCACAGATACCAGACATATGATGTTTGTCCCAGGAGTTGTTCTTCTTAGAAACACTGCCAGAGGTCTTCCATAAGGTTTTGGAGGGGAAGCAATAGGAAGGATTGGAATGAAAAGGGGACGAAAGGAAGTGCAGTGAGAGTCACACAGCAGGTGGGTGAGTGTGGCAGATACTGTATTTGAGAGTAGAGACAGAATGCGCAGGATCTAGTGAGACCTGACTGATGCCCTCCCCTGCCAAACCTGCTGGAGAATGGCAGCCAGGGCCACATCACTTCTCCGGGCATGGCCTCCTGCCTGCCTGCTCTGGCCTGCTGTAGTCCTGTGAAGGGTATCATCATACCTCAGTTCTCTGCATTATGGTAGATAAAGTGACATTCCAATACTTCAGGCCTAAGTACTGGGGACTTTCTATATGATTTACGGGCAGCGCAATAAATAAACAGAATTGAGGTGACTGAGCACAAACGACCACTACTTACTATCTAATCCCTACATCTCCCACCTCCCCCACTTCTGGGCAGCCTGGCTATCAGGAAGCATCTCAGTAAGAAGTTTATGAGCAGAGCCCACTTAACCTTCGATAAGAAACAGTCTACAGCTTCTCACAGGACAGACTGTTTTACACCAGGGAATTAGGGCAGCTGGAGATATGACCATATAAGTTAATGGGACAGTCGAGGGCTGCTGGTGGGAAGATACTGGGCTGATGGCCGTGGTCACTTTACAGGCAGCACCGGATTCTCTGGAGGAATAACTGGGGAGGGGGAAGGGGGAGAGTGCAAGGGAAGCACATCTAGCCCAGCAACTCTTATCAGAAGATGTGAGTGTCTGGTGGGCATCTGGCCAGAGAGGTGGTCAAAGGGCTAGATTTGGGTTAAGTAGTCTCTTTCTTGGTGCCTGATTATTTATGACTGCCACTGTCTAAGCTTGGGAAGAATGCCCTTCAAGATGTCAATACCTTCAATGGGATTTGCAATGTTAGGGTCAATTTTCTGATCTGTGACACGGAGCTGGCCAGGTTCCATGCAGTGTGCGCAGACGTGTTAAGAAAACACTATCCACTGCTGTAGCCACCCCCCACCAAACGCTACACTCTTGTAGAGTAACAGCAACAACAACAAAAATCCTGAACCCTCAACTAAGATCCTGCAGGCAAGTAAGCAACTCAGCTTCGTGCTCCCCAGACTCATCAATTCCATTACAGTGAGCAATGAGAAAGGCTCATTTGTGAAAGATTCTTCTGGAAAAGAGGACTTCTACTAAGATAAAAGGAGTGGGGAGGGGAGGGGCAGGCCTTCTGCTGCTTTGATTCAATCAGGTATGTCTCATGGAATCCTTTATACTTCTCCATCCCTGGAGAGAGACTTTTTTCAAGGATGGGTACCTAACAGTGACTTACACACAGTAGGCATTTCATAAATATTCTTTGCATGAAAGAATGGAGAAAGGAATGTGTGTGGGATGAGAAATATTCACTTGTGCCAGAGGAGGTTCTAGACAATGCACAAGCCATGGTTCTGCGGGAAGGGAGGAAGGCCAGTCATGAACATCAGCAAACACTGGGCTGCAAGAATAGGGAACGTGGGTGGTGGGTAGCATCAAGGGTCTATCTAGCATGCCAATGAAGAGGAGCTTTAGAAGAAACCAGCCTGGCCCCACAGAACGGTCATCTTCTAAAGAAGCAGAGCTGCGGGTGGTGACGGCAGGACCTCAGGTCAAACCCTTCTTCTCTTTCAGATCGAGATATATGATCTGACAGACTAAATAGAATAGGGTCAAAGGTCTTAAGCAAGAGGGACCACGGGGAGAACTGTCCACACCATCCTCTTGTTAACTGGCTGAGGAGGGCAAGGATAAGTGAGATAAACAGGGCTGGATAAAGACTCCAAACTTGGGGTATTAGTGTTCACTAAGCCATCATGAAGCCTTGCAGCTCCCCTGCATGAAACATTACATGTGAAAGCAAGCAAAAGAGACAGTAAAAAGAAGAGTCAGTTTCTCTTTGTCTCTGTTCTCTTTTCCCCTCTCTTTTTTAAAGATTTTTTTTTAAAATTTTTAACCCTTTTAGGAGAAAGCACCTATTGTAATATTAGAACACTCAGCTCTCTTAGTCCATTGGGAAGTTTCTTTCAATATGCTGAACTCCAAGGAGATTCCAGATTTACTTTTCATGTCAAGGACAGAAGGAAAAAGGGCTCTCTGCTCCATGTCCCTCTGTTAAGGGCAGAACCACCAGCTTCCACAGTAGTCCACTGCTGATGACTGGATGGCAGTTCTTCACGGAAATCTGGCCACTTACCAACCTGGACATCAAGAAAATTAGTGTAGAGACAATATCCAAAGTAGAAAGGCAGAGTTAAGCGGTCAACTGTAGAAAGGGTGCTGGAATCACACTTGAAGGACCAACCAAGATAGGATACAGTTTGTAGTGTTTGTTGGGTGCCAAGAAGTTTCTGGGTGCCCGTTCCTTATAGCTCTTCTTTCTTGGCTCCCGGATTTACTATAGCAGGCTGCTGGGCTGGCCACTCCCCATGAAGCAGGGTCAGGAAGACTCTTCTAATGCGTTGACCACTTGCTCCAGGATATCGGGGCAATGATCTGCTATCTGCTGGAGAATGGCATTGGCAAACTCCTGTAGTTCTGCATTGTCCCGTTCACCTTTTTCTAACTCATTCTGAAGCTGAAAGGGAAAGGAAAGATGGGCTTCAGATAAAATTAAATGATCCTGTTTGCACTGGGTTAAGAATTATTGTTCATGAACAAAGAAATGGCATTTCTAACAACAAGAGGGAATGGAGGGCATTATGCTAAGTGAAACAAACCAGAAAGACAAATACTGCATGGTATTGCTTGTAAGTGGAATCCGGGGCGGGAAGGAGTCGCATTCACAGAAACACAAAGTAGAACAGTAGCTACCAAGGGCTGGGGAGTTGGGGGAAATGGAGACATGTTGGTAAAAGGGTACAAACTTTCAGTTATAACATGAACAAGGTCTGAGGATCTACTGTATAATATGACTACAGTTGATAACATTGTACTGCATTATTACATATGCTAAAAGAGGGGCGCCTGGGTGGCTCAGTTGGTCAAGTGTCCAGACTCTTGGTTTCAGCTCAGGTCATGATCTCAGGGTTGTTGGAATGAGCCCCATGTCGGGCTCTGCACCAAGCATAGACCCCGCTTGGGATTCTCTCTCTCCCTTTCCTTCTTCCTCCACGTTAAAAAAAAAAAAAAAAAAAATCCTAAGAGAGTAAAAAAGTGTTCTCATAAGGAAAAAAAGAAGGAAATATTTGAGATGATATATGTGTTCTCTCGACTGTGGGAATCTTCATAATGTGAATCAAATCATCATGTCGTACACTTATATCACAGTTTTGTCAATTAAACCTTAATAAGCTGAAAATGAAAAAAGAAATGACCAAAAAAGTAGAGGCTTCTATGGGAAGTCTTCCTGCAACAAAGTCAACAACCAGGAAGTGGCCCTTTCCCCTGGCTGGCAGCGCGGAGGCCGCACGATGCCTGGAGTTACTGTAAAAGACGTGAAGCAGCAGGAGTTCGTCAGAGCTCTGGCAGCCTTCATCAAAAAGTCTGGGAAGCTGAAAGTCCCTGAATGAGTGGACACTGTCAAGCTGGCCAAGCATAAAGAGCTTGCTCCCTACGATGAGAGCTGGTTCTACACACAAGCTGCTTCCACAGCACGGCACCTGTACCTCCGGGGTCGCGTTGGGGTCGGCTCCATGACTAAGATCTACGGGGGACGTCAGAGAAACGGGGTCAAGCCCAGCCCCTTCAGCAGAGGCTCCAAAAGCGTGGCCTGCAGGGTCTTCCAAGACCTAGAGGGGCTGAAAATGGTGGAAAAGGACCAAGATGGGGGCCACAAACTGACACCTCAGGGACAGCGGGATCTGAACAGAATCGCCGGACAGGTGGCAGCTGCCAACAAGAAGCATTAGAACAAATGCTGGGTTAATAAATTGCCTCATTCGTAAAAAAACAAAACAAAACAAAACAAAACAACCAGGAAGTGTACATGTTAACATCAAATGTTTGTTCATGAAGGTGTGACTAGTCTGAGTCCCAAAGATGGTAAACCAGCCCCAGAGCTCTCACGCCAGATGGAATATTCTCCCCACTGTGTCACAGTATCACAACCATGCCCAGCATGAGGAGAGGGGTACAGGCATGATCTCAGGATCTTAGTCTTGCATAATGGTCCTTGTCCTAGGCAAACTTATATTTAAAAGACCTATCCTGTTTGCTATGTACCACTTGTATTCAGTATGTTGGACTATCTGCTAATTTAGCTAAAGATTATGCTGAGAAACACAGAAGACAGTCCTCTGTTTAGGAGTAAGTATAATTCTAACTTCTTATTGTTTCAAACACCATCCTGGACATTCCTTCAAGCATTAAACCAGCATTTGGTAAGGGCCTACTGTGTGCTAGGTGCTGAAAGGTGAATGGATTTGGTCCTTGCCCTGGAGATAACCATTTAGGTTAATGGAAGAGACAAACACAGAAATGGATAATTAATTGGCACACAGTTTGGTGAGCGCCACAACCAAGGCCTACACATGTGCTCCAGGGGAAGAACAGGAATCGCTGTGCATCCTGGAGGGGTCTGGGAAGATGTTACTGCGGGCAATATCTGATGTAGCTCTCAAGAGCGGGGTAGGAGTCTGTAGGGGAGATCAAAGAAGAGGGTCTCAAGTAGATGAAAGAAATGCAGATGTGCAGAGCTAGGGAACGGCTTGGCATAGAGCTAGGGAAGATGGAACCCTTCCATGTGGCTGGAGCGTAAGGTAAGGGGACTGGGGAGGGGATGGCAGGAAATGAAGCTGAAGAGGCAGAGTGGGGCCAGACTGCAGCTTTATAGCTAAGCAGTTCAGAGTTAATCTGGCAAACAAACAAACAAACAAACGAACAAACAAGGAAGTCTACTAAGAGTTTTTAAATAGCGCGGGGACGTGATCAGCTTCATGTTCTGAGAAGGGAACTGTGAAGATACATGCACATTAGACTAAATGGAAGGAAGAATAAGCTGAGGGAGGTTCCTGTGGCAGGGGATATGGAGCAGGGCCAGGGGACATGGAGGGCAACAGATGGGTGGGCTTCCCAAAGGTAGGGTGATAGGAGTTGAAGTTCAGTGAGAGGGGATGGAGGATCATTTTGACAGTTCTGGCTGGGGACATGAGGCAAATAAGACTGAAAATACAGAAGGCAGAGCAAGTTTTAGGAAAGGAGAGAGATAAACGCTGAATTTCAAGTGTATTAAGGATGTGGGCTTTGGAGTTAGGCTACCTCGATCTCAGTGTCAGCTGGCACTTACTAGTTTGTAGGACCTGGACCTTTCTGAGCCTCAGTCTTCTCATTTATAAAATGGGGCAAATACATTTATAGGGTTGCTTTAAGGATTTAATGAGATATTCATATAAAGTGTAGTACAATGCCCGACATAGAATGTTAGATGTTGTTATAATTATTGTTAAATTGGTAAGATTACCTTGACAGAGCATGTAGATTAAAGAGCAAACAGAACCCAATTTTAATTACACTGCTGACAGAAGCTACATGCTATGAGCCAAGAATTAGCATGCTGCTTCTTCAAATATATCAAAGAGTTGGGAATAGATTTTGCAATCTTCTTTCTGTTAAATGAGGACATGCAAGGACCAGATTTAGACTACACTAAGTCTCCCTCTCTCTCTTTTTTTAATATTTTACTTATTTGAGAACGAGAGCGAGAGTGAGAGAGAGAGAGAGAGAGAGAATGCAGGGGGAAAGGCATGAGCAGGGGAAAGGCAGAGAGGGAGAAGTAGACTCCCCGCTAAGTAGGGAGCCTGACTCAGGGCTCAATCCCAACACCCTGGGATCATTACCTGAACTGAAGGCAGACACTTAAACAACTGAGCCACCCAGGCACTCCTAGACTACACTAAGTCTTTTTTTTTTTAAACTAATGAATTTTATTTTAATTTTTATTTATTTATGATAGTCACAGAGAGAGAGAGAGGCAGAGACACAGGCAGAGGGAGAAGCAGGCTCCATGCACCGGGAGCCTGATGTGGGATTTGATCCCGGGTCTCCAGGATCGCGCCCTGGGCCAAAGGCAGGCGCCAAACCGCTGCGCCACCCAGGGATCCCTACACTAAGTCTTAACGCATTCTCAAGGTCTGGCTGTCATGTGAAAGAAGCCAAAGAAGCCAGGTGTCTTTTTAAATACAGCTGCACAGACTATAACCCAGAAAGACTGCCAGGTGAAGAGGCTACTAATCTCAAATGTCTCGAACGGAACTGAAGTCAACCATGCAAAGTAACGGAGGAGGGTTACCAGATTATAAAACATACTGTAGGGCAGCCCGGGTGGCTCAGTGGTTTAGTGCCACCTTCATCCCAGGGCCTGATCCTGGGGACCCAGGATCGAGTCCCATGTCAGGCTCTCTGCATGGAGCCTGCTTCTCCCTCTGCCTGTGTCTCTGTCTGTTTGTCTGTCTCTCTCTCTGTCTCTCATGAATAAATAAATAAAATCTTTAAAAAAAAAAAAAAAAAAAAAACATACTGTAAAAAGACACTAATTAGCAGAGTATAATACTGATAAAATTAGATCACAGGGATTTAGAATATGATCAGGAGGCATTTGAAATCGATGAATTATATTAGGTCAACTAGGCCTCATGGTTGGATTCCTGCTCATACCATATGTAAGCATAAATTTAAAATTATCTAAAGATCTAAATTTAAAAATTATGCCACGAGTATATATTCTTCTCATGCCCACACAAAGCATTCTCTAGGATATCATATGTAAAGCCATAAAACAAATCTTAATAAATTTAAGATTGAAATCACATCAAGAGGGACACCTGGGTGGTTCAGTGGTTGAGCATCTGGCTTCAGCTTAGAGTGTGACCCCGGGGGTCCTGGGATGGAGTCTCGCACTGGGCTCCCTGCAAGGAGCCTGTTTCTCCCTCTGCCTTATGTCTCTGCCTCT